>NW_025136739.1:0-1196 GCF_004010195.1 Chiloscyllium plagiosum
ACTAACTGGCATGACTTTAAGTGAGTAAAGTCCATTCAGTGTCACAAAAGCCGAAATAGTCTTCACTCCTTCGGATAAAGGTACCTGCCAGTATCCTCTGAGCAAGTATAAATTACAAATCAAAGTTGCTTGTCCTACCTTTTTCAATACAGTCTTCCCAATGTGGAATCGGATATGAATCTGTGGAATCTGCAACTGCATTAACTTTGCAACAGTCTGCACACAACCATGGGTACCATCTGGCTTTGGCACCATTACTATGGCTGAGCTCCAGTTGCTGCAACTCACTTTGATGCTGCTGTTTTTGGAACATCCGTTCAGTCTGTCTTTGAACATGTGCCAACTTTTTTTGGCGTAAGTGTGTAAGGTTATTGCATAATTGGAGCCAACTCCCCCTCTCAATTTAATCATTCACAGTTCAAATATGTGGTCGTTGAACTCTGACTCACTAATTTCTCCTTATTTATTTTCAGTGGTCCTCTCAGCACATGCCCCAAAACTCATTGATGCACAAATGGAATTGCTTTATCCTGTCGTTTGGATTGTCTTGACAATAAGCCCTCGATATGGTCTTCTCTCAGCTCACTAAAGGTCTTTAAAGTTTAACGCCACCTTTCGAACACTCCCTTACCATGCTTGTTGGTAAGCAGTGGATAAGCTACCCATGCTGAAAATGTGTTGCTGGAAAAGCGCAGCAGGTCAGGCAGCATCCAAGGAACAGGAGAATCGACGTTTCGGGCATAAGCCCTTCTTCAGGAATCTTTCTTCTTTCCTGAAGAAGGGCTTATGCCCGAAACGTCGATTTCCCCTATTCCTTGGATGCTGCCTGACCTGCTGCGCTTTTCCAGCCACACGTTTTCAGCTCTGATCTCCAGCATCTGCAGTCCTCACTTTCTCCTCCGATAAGCTACCCATACCTTCCATGCATACATTTGATGTAAAATTTGACCCTTGACCTGATTGTATCTCTGTGGGTGGTCTGTATCGAGTTAAGCATTGGTGTACCTCTTCTACAATCTTTCTAGCAGTGGTATTGCACAAATAGAATGGCCTGTGGATATCAAATGGACGCATCTATCATTGTTAACAAATACTGATAACCACTTTTTGTTTTGTGTAGGGGTCCTACTCAATCAAGTAAGACCCTTGTAAAAGGTTCCTGAAATGCAGGGATGGGCATTAAAGTTGCCGGTTTT
>NW_025136740.1:0-1196 GCF_004010195.1 Chiloscyllium plagiosum
AGAAGTTGCAGGATCAGTTCAGTCCTAAAAGGATGAAAGATCCCAAGAGGGGGCATGGGTGGCCGTGGCTGACAAGGGAAGTTAAGAAACATATAAAGTTAAAAGAGAAAAAGTATAACATAGCAAAGATAAGTGGGAAAACTGAGGACTGGGAAGCCTTTAAAGAGCAACAGAGGATTCCAAAGAAGGAAATACGCAGAGAAAAAATGAGGAACGAAGGTAAATTGGCCAATAATATAAAGGAGGATAGTAAAAGCTTTTTTAGGTATGTGAAAGGCAAAAAAAATGGTTAGGACTAGAATTGGGCCCTTGAAGACAGAAACAGGGGAATATATTACGGGGAACAAAGAAATGGCAGAGGAATTAAATGGGTACTTCAGATCTGTGTTCACTGGGGAAGACACAAGCAATCTCCCTGAGGTAACAGTGGCTGAAGGACCTGAATGTGAGGGAATTAATATTTGCCAGGATTTGGTGTTGGACAGACTGTTCGGTCTGAAGGTTGAAAAGTCTCCGGGGCCTGATGGTCTGCATCCCAGGGTACGGAAGGAGGTGACTCGGGAAATCGTGGATGCATTGGTGATTATTTTCCAGAGTTCGATAGATTCGGGGTCGGTTCCTGAGGATTGGAGGGTGGCTAATGTTGTACCACTTTTTCAGAAAGGTGGAAGAGAGAAAACAGGAAATTATAGGCCAGTTAGTCTGACCTAGGTAGTGGGAAAGATGCTTGAGTCTATTATGAAGGATGAAATTACGGCACATCTTGATCGTAGTAACAGGATAGAACAGAGTCAGCATGGATTTATGAAGGGGAAATCATGCTTGACTAATCTTCTGGAATTTTTTGAGGATGTAACTCTGAAGATGGACGAGGGAGATCCAGTAGATGTAGTGTACCTGGACTTTCAGTAAGTTTTAGATAAAGTCCTACACAGGAGGTTAGTGAGTAAAATTAGGGCGCATGGTATTGGGGGCAAAGTACTAGATTGGATTGAAAATTGGTTGGCAGATAGGAAACACAGGGTAGTGATAAATGGCTCCATTTCGGAATGGCAGGCAGTGACCAGTGGGGTACCGCAGGGATCCGTGCTGATACCGCAGCTTTTTACAATATATGTTAATGGTATAGAAGATGGTATCAGCAATAACATTAGTAAATTTGCTGATGATATAAAGCTGGGTGGCAGGAAAAATGT
>NW_025136741.1:0-1196 GCF_004010195.1 Chiloscyllium plagiosum
CTGGAGTACCGTGTACAGGACTGGTGAGACTGTGCGTGGAGCACTGTGTACAGAGTTGGTGAGAATGTACCTGGAGTATTGTGCACACGGTTGGTGAGGTTTTACCTGGGGTTTTGTGTACAGTTTTGATGTGACTGGTGTATCTTGAGTAATGTGTACAGGGTTTGTGAGGCAGTACCTGGACTATTTTGTACAGGGTTGGAGAGACTGCATATGGAGTATTGTGTGCAGTGTTGGTGAATCTGTATCTGGAATATTGTGTAGGATAGGTGAAACTGTACCTGGAGTGTTGTGTACAGGATTGGTGAGACTGTACCTGGAGTATTGTGTACAGGGTTGGTGAGATTGAACCTGGAGTATTCTGTACAGGGTTGGTGAGACTGTACCTGGAGTATTTTGTACAGGGTAGTTGAGACTGTATCTGGAGTAGTTTGTACAGGGTTGGTGAGGCTGTACATGGAGGGCCGTGTACAGGGTTGGTGCGACTGTACCTGGACTACTGTGTACAGAGTTGGTGAGACTGTCCCTGGAGTACCGTGTACAGGACTGGTGAGACTGTATGTGGAGTACTGTGTACGGCGTTGGTGAGAATTTACCTGGAGTATTGTGTACAGGGTTGCTGAGACTGTACCTGGACTATTGTGTGCAGGGTTGCTGAGACTCTACTTGGAGTATCGTTACAAGGGTTGGTGAGACTGTATCTGGAGTATTGTGCACACGGTTGGTGTGACTTTACCTGGGGTTTTGTGTACAGGGTTGGTGTGACTGTACCTGGAGTATCGTGTATAGGGTTGGCGAGACTGTACCTGGAGTATTGTGTACAGGGTTGCTGAGACTATACCGGGGGTATTGTGTACAGGGTTGGTGATACTGTATCTTGAGTATTGTGTACCGGGTTGGTGAGACTGTAGCTGGCGTATGGTGTACAGGGTTGATGTGACTGTGCCTGGAGTATTGTGTACAGCGTTGGTTTGACTGTACCTGGAGTATTGTGTACAGGGTTGGCGAGACTGTACCTGGAGTATTCTGTACAGGGTTGTTGAGACTGTACCTGGACTATTGTGTGCAGAGTTGGTGAGACTGTACCTGGAGTACCGTGTACAGGACTTGTTAGACTGTACGTGGTGAACTGTGTACAGAGTTGGTGAGAATTTACCTGGAGCATTGTGCACACGGTTGGTGAGGTTTTACCTGGG
>NW_025136742.1:0-1196 GCF_004010195.1 Chiloscyllium plagiosum
CTGGCTCATGTTACACGATGCTATCCAACTGTCAACCTTTCAGCATTCTGAAACCTGGGGACACATCCTTCCATGACACTGTCTCTCAGTCTTCCCCCCTCTGTCTACTTCCCAAACCCCTCCCATGTGGTGATATTTAAACTGATTCCCCCGCAATCTCTAACTGGCAATGATGTTCACACCCACAGCACCCCCTTGCCATGGTACAATGGAGATAGAGAGCTGTAAATGGGTGGGAGCTGCTTCATCCTGACACTTCCAGCATGGGCGGCAATTTTCCCCACATTGAGCAGGGATCTAACACAGTGTTACTAAGTAATGCACTTGGGTGGTGTACACGGCCCTACATGCTGGGAGGGTAACTGCTCCTGGTTTACAGATTAATTCACGGGTGATCACTGCACAGGTCGCTGTGCTGGTCAGACTTCTGGTTGAGGTTTATAGATAATGCACTGCTGTGGTCTGCACAGCTCACCGTGCTGGACAGATATATGGTCTGGGTTTATAGATCAATGCCCTGATCTGATCTGTGCAGTGTTTCACTCTGGACAGATTGCTGGTTTGTATTAACCAGTGCAATGGATGAACCAGGACAGTGAACAGATATCACCACTGGGTTGATGGTGTCTGGGCGGTTCTGTGAAGTGGATTGACAGTGTGGTATATCTAAGCATTTCAGCTGATCTGGCAATGCCTTTAGTTCCCATTACTGTGATTGGACACTCCGTCTATCACCCCATTAATGTTACAGTGTGTCCAGGCACAGGACAGCATGTTGGTGGGGTGGGTAGGGGGGAAAGGTGATGGAGAGGTCAAGGAGTTCCCCGGAACGTTGTTTCCACGACATTCTATAACTGACATTCCCCGGAACGTTCTGTCCCTGACATTGTTTGCGAACGGCCGGACGTCAGTGAATTGAACGAACGATAAGATCCCGAGGGAAGAGATCCCGTTCCAGGGAGAAGGAGACACTGTTCCGAAGGCCCCTCAGGCAGTTAAAGGGGTGAACAAGTTTTCCCTGCGTTTACATTTCTTCACGACACAGGATCGACCACAATTTAGACCAAAATACAGGAATTCCCAAACTCCGTTTGTCTTCAGGCAACTGGGAGAGAATCCTTCAGGACAGCAACGTTTCCACCCTCCGTATTAGGAACTGGGAAGGACCTGTGTCTGCTCTCGAGTGATCGAGTGTG
>NW_025136743.1:0-1196 GCF_004010195.1 Chiloscyllium plagiosum
CTTTTACAATCTCCTCTGTTCTTACTGAAACATCTAAATCCTGGAACCTGCAACAACCCTTTCTGTCCCTGCTCTAACCATGTCTCCAAAATGACCACAACATCGAAGTCCCAGGTACCAACCCATGCTGCAAGTTCAACCACCTTATTCTGGTAGCTCCTGATATTGAAGTATACACACTTTAAACCAACTTCTTGTTTGCCGGTGCCATCTTGTGTACCTGAAACTTGAATTTGGACCTCCCTACTCTCAACCTTTTCTATACTTGAACTACAATTTTAGTTCCCATCCCCCTGTTGGATTAGTTTAAACCCGCTCTAATAGCTTTAGCGAATTTCCCCCCAGGATATTGGTACCCCTCTGGTTCAGATGAAGACCATCCTGCATGTAGAGGTCCCACCTACCCCAGAAAGAGCGCCAATTATCCAAGGATCCGAAACCCTCCGTCCTGCACCATCCACGCCAGGAGTGAGAGGAGTGTTCAACTCCTCTCTCTCCCTATTCCTTGCCTCACTAGCACGTGGCACGGGCAACAAACCAGAGACAACAACTCTGTTCATCCTAGCTCTAAACTTCCATCCTAGTTCTCTGAAATTCTGCCTTAACTCCCCATCTCTCTTCCTACATATGTCTTTGGTGCCTATGTGGACCACGACTTGGGGCTGCACCCCCTCCCCCTTAAGGATACCAAAAACACGATCAGAGACATCATGAACCCTGGCACCTGGAAGGCAACACACCAACCGTGAGTCTTTCTCTTCCCCACAGAACCTCCTATCTGTCCCTCTAACAATGCAGTCCCCAGTGACTACTGCTCTGCTCCTCTTCCCCTTTCCCTTCTGAGCAGCAGGGACAGACTCTGTGCCAGAGTCCTGTACCTCACTGCTTTCCCCTGGTAAGTCGTCCCCCCAACAGTATCCAAAACGGTATACTTATTGTTGAGGGAGATGGCCACAGGGGATCCTGCACTGCCTGCGGTTCCCTTTCCGTCCCCTGACTGTAAACCTTTTGCCTTTTTCTTGTACGTTAGGAGTGACTACCGCCCTGAAACTCCTCTCAATAACGCCCTCTGCCTCCCGAATGATCCAAGGTTCAACCAGCTCCAGCTCCAGTTCCCCAACACGGTTTTCGAGGAGCTGGAGTTGGGTGCACTTCTCACAGATTAGTCAGCACGGACACTAGTGGCAACCCTTACC
>NW_025136744.1:0-1196 GCF_004010195.1 Chiloscyllium plagiosum
TCTCTCTCACGCATTCTCTCTCTCACACGCATTTTCTCTCACTCGCACGCATCCTCTCTCTCACTAATGCATTCTCCCGCTCGCACACGCATTCTCTCTCTCACACACATGCATTCTCTCCCTCACTCACGCATTATTTTCTCTCACACGCATTCTCTCTCACACAAACACGCATTCTCTCTCTCTCACACACGCATTCTCTCCCTCACTCACGCATTCTCTCACTCACGCATTCTCTCACTCTCTCACTCATGCATTCTCTCTCTCGCGCATACACATTCTCTCTCTCTCGCACATTCGCCTTCTCTCTCTCTCACACAAACACGCATTCCCTCTCTGACACACGCCCGCATTCTCTCTCTCACACGCACGCATATACCCTCTCACACGCACGCACACATTCTCTCTCTCACACACACACACATTCGCTCTCTCACGCACACTCATTCTCTCTCTCACACATATTCTCTCTTACACACACGCATTCTCTCTCAGACACGCTTTCTCTCTCACACACACGCATTTTCTCTCTCGCACACACGCATTCTCTCTCGGACAACGCATTCTCTGTCTCAGACATGCATTCTCTCTCACACACACACGCATTCTCTCATGCACACTCATTTATTCTCTCACATGCACACGCATTTTCTCTCCATCTCACGCATTCTCTCTCTCTCACATGCATTCTCTCTCACACACGCATTCTCTCTCTCTCACGCATTCTCTCACTCTCTTAGACACATTCTCTCACACACACACATTCTCTCCCTCACACAAACGCATTCTCTCTCACAGACGAGCATTGTCTCTCACACGCACGCATTCTCTTCACACACACATTCTCTCTCTCACATACACATTCTCTCACACACACACATTCTCTCCCTCACACAAACGCATTCTCTCTCACAGACGAGCATTGTCTCTCACACGCACACATTCTCTCTCACACACACATTCTCTCTCTCACATACACATGTATTCTCTCTCACACACACATTCTCTCTGTCACACACACGTATACTTTCTCTCACACACACATTCTATCACACACACACATTCTCTCTCTCTCTCACACACATTCTCTATCACACACACATTCACTCTCTCACACACGTATTTTCTCTCACACACATTCTCTCTCTCAGACACGTATTCTCTCTCACACACACACACATTCTCTCTCACACACG
>NW_025136745.1:0-1196 GCF_004010195.1 Chiloscyllium plagiosum
TCAAGGAACACGAGCATCCCCATTGAGCATTCTGTGTATGTTTGCCGGTGTCAGCAATGCAGTGCGCATGTCTGCGGTGTCAGCAAAACACTGGGCATGCTCATCGCTGTCCGCAAAAAAGGCGTGAGACATTCTTTTGACGAACCAACAGAGAACCCTGGAGGACCGGAAGGAGATTGGCCCTCCTGCCAATCAGAGCCACCCCATTGTCTGAATGCGGAGGTTTCAGCATGAGCTTCTGAAGCTGCTGCTCCTCTCTCTCTCTGAATGAAGATTGTGCTTCACCCAGACTGCTACTTCCTTCCTCTGTCTAAGATCTGTGAGTATGGCAGTCTATTTTCTCGTCCCCTGTTCCATTTCTTTTTAATTCTGGGACTCAATTGTTGACTTGCAGAAACTGAGAGGAAAGGGAGTGAATCCGGGAGGGGACAGACTCTGGAAACGTTGGTCCAGGTCTGTGACGCAATGAGCAAATTAGACAGACAGGTGGCTGGAAGAAGAACACAGCAAACCAGGTAGCATCAGGAGGAGGAGAAGTGGACGTTTCGGTTTCTTCATGACGGGGGTGGGGGTGGGGGTAGAGGTGCAGATAAAGGGTGTGCTGGGGGCAGGGTGGTGAAGTGGGGATAGGTGAAGACAGGTAGAGGGTACGTCCTGGTTGGTCAATGGGAGGAATGAATCTGGGAGGGAGGGAGGAGGGGGCTGGGAATGGAGTCAAGGGATGGGAAGGGAAGGGCGATTTTGTTGTGAAATTACAGCACTCAATGTTGAGTCATCCGGGCTGTAGGCTGTCCAGGTGGAAGATGAGGTGTTGTTCCTCCAATTTGCGGTTTGGTTTGTTGTGGCAATGGAAGGTCTATGATGGTCATGTCAGAAAGGGAGTGGAAAGGGGAATTAAAATGGATGATGACTGGGAGGTCTGGTTGGCCTCTGTGGACTCAGCTGCGATGTTCAGCGAACCATTCCCTAAGTTTACGCTCTGTCTCCCTGATGTAGAGAAGACCACAATTTGCAAATAGGTGGAAAATGCAGTACCACAATGTGAAGTTATAGCTTTTGATGTGACGAAAAAGCAGAATGGAGGTGTATTGTTTAAATGGTGATATAATGGGATGTGCAGATGCTGGAGATCAGAGTCAAAAGTGTGGTACTGGAATAGCACCGCAGGTTAGACAGCATCCAAGAAGTAGGAGAGT
>NW_025136746.1:0-1196 GCF_004010195.1 Chiloscyllium plagiosum
TCCGACTTAATTTGTACATCAATATTTCCTCTGGCACCAAGCCTGTCGATTGCCACCTCCATAATATCCGCAGTCTCCAGTTCTATCTGAGTATTATTTCTAAACAAACCATCATATCCACCTTTCCAATTGCATTTACATTCGGGCCACTCTTCCAGTTACAAATATATTGATCAAAAACTTATTCTTGTCTCCAACTGGACTGTTGCCACGTGCAAAGTGTGAAGCTAGTTTGATTCTAAGATTAAGTGATCACAGTTTGTGTCATCTCTTTCCGATTGCCTGCAAACACACACGAGGCAGAGGATTGTATATTTAGTGATCATGAAGAAACAGATGAATTGAATTGTTTAGATTCGTGAACATTCCGAACAGGAGTGGGTGCCCCGTCCAACTTACTCAAACTTCAGTCCTCCGATGCATTCACTCAATGACAGGCCATCTCTGCAAACTGCAGAGGGTAGTAGTTTAGTTCTGCTTCCATGGAGGAAGATCCAGAAATATTGCACGGCAGAATGAAATGTCTACTGCAAATTAGAAACTATGGGTGATAAGAATTCGTAATGAAATATTAATTGGGGAACTAACTGAGTGAAGGTTGGTCATTTGCTGCATCAGATGAAATCCAACCCAAAGTATTCGTGGAGGTGGCAATACAGCTAGTGAAAGGTTTATGGAGTGAAACAGCATGGAAACAGTCCCTTTGGTCCAATACGTCTTTGCCAACAATAATCCCAAACTAGCCTCGTCAGACCAGTCAGCGCTTGACCCATCTTACTGGAAACGTTCCCAATTTCTTTACATATATAATGCTATTTTCAACGTTGTAACTATAAGAAATAATTATCGTAAATCCTTCAAAATTCTTAGGATTCTGAAAATTGATAATTAGCTAATTTAACCCTGTATATTTAAAACAGTACTGGGAGGGAAACCAAAAAATGTGACAACATTATGTCAGTGCTGAGGGATAAAAAAGAAACTTTTTATCAGAAATGTGATAACGAGACATTTTGGGAATCGTGATATGACATGACAGAGTCAGCCTAGCTCCAGGACGACGACATTTTCTTTGAGAAATCTATGGAGTCTGTGTTAGTTGAGGAATTCATATTTAGGAATAAGTGGGAGCGGTGTATTTGAATATGCAGATTAATTTTAGAATTTCTGTTGACAGGTATGCAAACGTCCACGTG
>NW_025136747.1:0-1196 GCF_004010195.1 Chiloscyllium plagiosum
GTGTGTGTGCGTGTCCCTCCCTCGCTGTGTGCGTATCCATCCCTCGCTGTGTGTGTGTGTCCCTCCCTCGCTGTGTGTGTGTGTGTGTGTGTGTGTGTGTCCCGTGTGTGTCCCTCCCTCGCTGTGTGTGTGTGTCCCTCCCTCGCTGTGTGTCCCCCTCCCTCGCTATGTGTGTCCCCCTCCCTCGCTGTGTGTGTCCCTCCCTCGCTGTGTGTGTGTCCCTCCCTCGCTGTGTGTGTTTGTGTCCCTTCCTCGCTGTGTGTGTGTGTGTCCCTCCCTCGCTGTGTGTGTGTGTGTTCCTCCCTCGCTGTGTGTGTGTGTCCCTCCCTCGCTGTGTGTGTGTGTCCCTCCCTCGCTGTGTGTGTGTCCCTCCCGCGCTGTGTGTGTGTGTCCCTCCCTCACTGTGTGCGTGTCCCTCCCTCGTTGTGTGTGTCCCTCCCTCGCTGTGTGTGTGTCCCTCCCTCGCTGTGTGTGTGTCCCTCCCTCGCTGTGTGTGTGTGTGTCCCTCCCTGACTGTGTGAGTGTGTGTCCCTCCCTCGCTGTGTGAGTGTGTCCCTCCCTCGCTGTGTGAGTGTGTGTCCCTCCCTCGCTGTGTGTGTGTGTGACCCCCCTCGCTGTGTGAGCGTGTGTCCCTCCCTCGCTGTGTGAGTGTGTGTCCCTCCCTCGCTGTGTGAGTGTGTGTGTCCCTCCCTCGCTGTGTGTGTGTGTGACCCCCCTCGCTGTGTGAGTGTGTGTCCCTCCTTCGCTGTTTGAGTATGTGTCCCTCCCTCGCTGTGTGAGTGTTTGTCCCTCCCTCGCTGTGTGTGTGTCACTCCCTCGCTGTGTGTCTGTCCCTCCCTCGCTGTGTGTGTGTCCCTCCCTCACTGTGTGTGTGTCCCTCCCACGCTGTGTGTGTGTGTCCCTCCCTCGCTGTGTGTGTCCCTCCCTCGCTGCGTGTGTGTCCCTCCCTCGCTGTGTGCGTGTCCCTCCCTCCCTGTGTGTGTGTGTCCCTCCCTCACTGTGTGTGTGTGTGTCCCTCCCTCACTGTGTGTGTGTGGGTCCCTTCCTCACTGTGTGTGTGTGTGTCCCTCCCTCGCTGTGTGTGTGTGTCCCTACCACGCTGTGTGTGTGTGTCCCTCCCTCGCTGTGCGTGTCCCTCCCTCGCTGTGTGTGTGTGTCCCTCACTCGCTGTGTGTGTCCCTCCCTCGCTGTGTGTG
>NW_025136748.1:0-1196 GCF_004010195.1 Chiloscyllium plagiosum
CCTGAGAATGTAACTTTAAAATAAAAAGTTTTGTACTTTACAAATGAAAGAAGTGAAGTGAAGCTAACATGGTTATTCTAACAGATAGGAGACTGATCAAACTATCATGGTAATTTTCAATGTATAATTTCAGTTACACCACACTGCACATTTGTGCTATAAATTCTGTGCTTTATAACAGTGTACTCCATAACCACCTGACGAATGAGCACCAGTCGGAAAGCTCGTACATCCAATTAAACCTGTTGGACTGTAACCTGGTGTTGTGTGATTTACAAATTTGCATACCCCAGTCCAAAACCGGTATCTCCAAGTCATTCGATATCAGGCGCTCTGGTCACAGAACCAAACTTTCTGCATCCAACTTTTTAAATCCTTGAAAAAACTGTATGTTTCAATAAGGATCATTTTTGTAGTACTGAGTCTGAGCAGGCAAAAGCAACTGATTTCAGCGTTTCTTCCCATTTGATTTCATCTCCGATATGAAATTCTCACGGACTCTGACAGAACTGCTATCTTTGCTGTTTTGTAATGTCAGGAATTCATGTTCAATTTCAGATTTTCATAAGGAGCAACAAATCTTTTTTCCCTGACTGGAAATCAACATTGGGAAATAGCATTGAGACAACTGAATTTCAGCACTTGCGCACCAAGGAAGACATATGCAATGCTTATAACTTTTCTTGGTGACTTTGTTTTTGCCTTTTTGGTTCAGTTGAAAAATGACAGTCATTGAGTTTTTAAAAGCGTGGCGAGAGGCCTTTCAGCCAATTGCATCAGTATCAGTCATCAAACATCTAATTTATAAACACAGGTTCCAGTACGTGACTCACCGCCTGGTGTGTTCTAACATTCCAAGACTTCAGTTAAATTGTTATTCAATTTCTTAAGTGCTTAAGTGGAACAAAACATCTCTGTGCACTAACAGTTCTGAAAGACAAACTCTTTCTCAGAGCCGTTTGTCAGTTTTCCTCAAAATGCTGCGGAAAATGTTTCTGTACTCACATCTGAATTACTGTACCCTGTTTCTTCTTCAGGTTCCTTCTTCTTTCTATTAAATGGTTTAGATTCCAGTACAGACACAAGGTGCATGTTGCAGAAGTTATGTGTTTGTACTTTCACTGACACTCTGTCTCGCCGGGAGCTGCAGTCCTTCCCCACAGTGATTCAGACAGCACTGTCCTTCCTGTGACATG
>NW_025136749.1:0-1196 GCF_004010195.1 Chiloscyllium plagiosum
GTGATAAAATACACCCTGATTGTTTTTTTTCTCGCTGGCTTATTTCGGCCTATTTTGTATTCAATGGTCAAATAGTGCAGGTGGAAGGGAACTTTCTATACCTTTCCACAATTCCACTATTCTGTTTCCTCCTAGTAACAGACCATGTGCTCCATTGTCACTGAAAGGCGAGCGGGAACTCATTGCGGGCAATCTCTGAGAAACAGGATGGTACATCTTTCTCTTATCAGGTACAGTCTTATCACAGTCTCCAGGACGGTGTTAAAAGCATATTAAACATTGCGTAATCAGTAACTTTACTACTTTCTGTCTATGTGAAGTGAGCTTATATTTCTCCATGGAGTGCCAAAAATGACGCTTTATGGTTCTGGAATGTGTGGGAAAATAAACATTTTCTCCTGGTTGAATTCGGTCTTCTTTGCATTTAAAGGTTTAAAAATCAAATTGAAAGGGATTTATTATTTCTGTGTCAGAATCATTCCTGATATTGAAATCTCAGACTTAAGGATGCTCGTTTAAAGCAGATATTTGTAGGAAATTATTGTCGAAGATAATTGCGAATCTGTAGAATTCTGACTCCCAGAGGGTAGTTGATTTTGAATCGGTTGTATGTTAGGGACTGTGACAGTCAGATTTGGAATCAGTAAAGTAATCCTGTGCGATGTTGATAAAGTTTGATAGTCGTGTTTGAGGTTTATCAAATCATCCAATTCTCATTGAATAGCAGCACCGCCACGATGGGCTGAATGGCATTGCTTCATCTACTGTGCCTGATGGTCTAAATGCTGTACCAGAATAATCACATATTATCTACGCATAGTTCCAACGAATTGGTTTCCCAGCTTCTGAATCAAGCATTCCTGGAAGCAACAAGTTACAATTTCATTGCAACTGGTATGATGTGATACCATGCGCCACAGACGACAACACAATTGAAATCAGAATCAGGTTGAAACCGGAGGTAATGTGGGATTAATCACTTTCCTGTCAGGAAAATATGATCTCACAATCCGAATCTTCAAACCATGTTCCACTTCATTGTTCAACATAGTGAATTCGCACTGAATGGACTTTGCAGGATGGTTAGGGTCATGCTCTACGAAACAAGCAATGGTGCAATCTCAGCATGCCTTACATCTGGGTACGATTCTCACTTATTTTTGTTCAAAACACAAACATTCGGTGAGGAGGAGACC
>NW_025136750.1:0-1196 GCF_004010195.1 Chiloscyllium plagiosum
CTTCTCTGATTTTGAGGACGGTGTCGGGTATTCACCAAAGTTTTATTCTTTTAGGCCTTGGAGCAGTTTAAGAAAATTGATTCTCTTCTTCTGTCGTTTCAGAGACCAGTGAGTCTAGAGTCACTTTTAGGCCAAACCAGGAAATCACGGGAGATTCACTTTTTGACAGTGCATTGGTGAAGCAAATTAATGTTCACAATCGACGCTAGCATCAGGGTCACTACTTGTGAAAGCAGATCACGATATTTTATTGATTCTTTTTAACTTCACCTGCTGCCAGAGTGTTAGCTTGGTCTGGATTAGTAATCCAGTTATATTTCCACAACATCACCATCTTCACATGGGGATCTCTCAGAAACCACATTCAACGGCTAATTTTTGCGTAGATTGGCAACTCTGTCATAGGGTACCGACTAATTTGACTATTGTGATGGACTGAGGTAGCGGTAGTTGGTCAGATTTTAATTATTCTCTTCTTAAGGGACTGGACATAGTTGACTAATTTCCTACCTGAAAAGGGAGTTGTCAGAATTGGAGCTGAATGGAAGAGCTTCCAGAGGGACATGGCTTGTTGTGGCGCATAGGTTTTCAGTCCAATTACAGCAATGGTGTTAGGGCCCATTGCCTTTGTCCTATGTATTGTTTGCAGCTGTTTCTTCATGCCACGTGCAATGAATCAAATTGGTTGAACACTGGCATCTGTGATTCTGTGGGCATCATGACGAGTGTTATTGGGATCATCGAATCAACAGTTTTGTTTGATGATGGTGAAGAGACCACTGCCTTGTCTTTTACACTGATGTACAAGGCTGTTCCTTTCTGTACGTTGGGGATATTTGTCGCCTCCAGTGAGCTGTTGTGCCATTCATCACTACTTATGACTGAATATGGCAGGACTGTTGGTCTTGGGATAATTTCTCCCTCTCAACCAGATGTCTGCCCTGCTGTTTAGAATGTAATCAGTCAAATGCGGTAGCTTTAATGTGTTGTCATCGGGTTTAGTTACACATGGTTCTGACACTCGCCTGTTCACGTGCACTCGTCACTGAACCACAGATCGGCTTGATTCTGATGAAAGACTGAGGGATTATTTCGGGCAAAAAGTTGCAGATTGAGCTTGAATATAATACTGCTTCTTTTACTGCTGTGGTCTGCAGGACTAGGCTAATATCAAAAGATCTCTATTTAAGAAAGTG
>NW_025136751.1:0-1196 GCF_004010195.1 Chiloscyllium plagiosum
CCCCTTCACACTGACGTCCTCTCCTCACACTGAGACCCCTCACACACTGACGTTCTCTCCTCACACTGAGATCCCTCACACACTGATGTTCTCTCCTCACACTGCGATCCCCCACACACTGACGTTCTCTCCTCACACTGAGATGCCCCACACACTGACGTTCTCTCCTCACACTGAGACCCCTCACACACTGACGTTGTCTCCTCACACTGAGATCCCTCACACACTGACGTTCTCTCCTCACATTGAGATACCCCACAGGCTGACGTTCTCTCCTCACACTGAGATCCCCCACACACTGACGTTCTCTCCTCACACAGAGATCCCCCACACGTTGACATTCTCTCCTCACACTGAGATCCCTCACAAACTGACATTCTCTCCTCACACTGAGATCCCTCACACACTGACGTTCTCTCCTCAACCTGAGATCCCCTTCACACTGACGTCCTCTCCTCACACTGAGACCCCTCACACACTGACGTTCTCTCCTCACACTGTTAACACCCCACACACATACGTTCTCTCCTCACAATGAGATCCCTCACACACTGACGTTCTCTCCTCACACTGAGACACCCCACACACTGACGCTCTCTCCTCATACTGATATCCCTCACACACTGACGTTCTCTCCTCACACTGAGACCCCACACACACTGACGTTCTCTCCTCACACTGAGATCCCTCACACGTTGACATTCTCTCCTCACACTGAGATCCCCCACACACTGACGTTCTCTCCTCACACTGAGATCCCTCACACACTGACGTTCTCTCCGCACACTGTGATCCTCCACACACTGACGTTCTCTCCACACTCTCAGATCCCTCACACACTGACGTTCTCTCCTCACACTGAGATCCCCCACACGCTGACGTTCTCTCCTCACACTGAGATCCCTCACACACTGACTTTCTCTGCTCACACTGACATCTCCCACACACTGATGTTCTCTCCTCACACTGAGATCCCCCATACACTGACATTCTCTCCTCACACTGTGATCTCCCACACACTGACGTTCTCTCCTCACCCTGAGATCCCTCACACACTGACGTTCTCTCCTCACAATGAGACCCCTCACACACTGACGTTCTCTCCTCACACTGTGATCCCTCACACACTGACATTCTCTCCTCACACTGAGATCCCTCACACTCTGACGTTCTCTCCTCACACAAAGATCCCTCAC
>NW_025136752.1:0-1196 GCF_004010195.1 Chiloscyllium plagiosum
TTTGAGCCAGTTTTGTATCCAAATGGCTAGTTCTTTCTATCTTCTGTGAGATCTAACCTTGCTAACTAGTCTCCCATGGGGAACCTTTTTGAGCACCTTACTGAAGTCCATGTAGATCGTTTCCACCGCTTTGCCCTCATCAATCCTCTTTGTTACTTCTTCAAAAAAATTGACTCGTTCATGAGAGGTGATTTCTCACACACAAAGCCGTTATTAATATCCACAACTTAACTGTACATTGGAGTCTGCGTCATCCAATTATAGGTGTTAATATTGTGGATAAAGTTCATGTACACCAGCTTTGTGTTAGTGACTGTGTATTGAATCTTGTTAGTAACACCAATGCCGGTTAGTTCCTTTTGAACGGCAGTCCTTCCGTCTGCTCTGTCTCCTCCATCCCCACCGTAGACAGTAAGTGGGAGGAGCTCATGGAGTTTCCACGTGACTGAGACTGAGAAAATCTTCCCTTCATTCCACTAGCCCACGAGGAAATGGTAGTAGTGTCCTGACCTTTGAACCACGAGGTTTGGGTTCAAAGTTGAGTAACAGCATCTTTGAAGAGGCTGTTTGGAAAACATGCCCAAGCTCCCAACTGTCCCTGCCTGAGCCTCCAAACAGAATCTTCCTGTAGTTTCTCTCCTGTCAGACTCTCCCATTGCAGAGTTTGTCCAGGATCCCCTCCTGCTGCTGCACTTCTCCTGTCCCTCACTGACCTGTCCATCCCCCAGTGTCCTCCACATTCATTCATTGTTTACCATCCCATTGTCCCAGTCTTCCAGCCCCGCCCCCTCCACCCTATTTGGCAGCAACTGCTGTCAATCACCCAGGCTCCTGTGTGATCTGGAGCATGCTCTGTAGGAGGGGCAACCAGTGCACAGGCGCAGTGCTGGCCAATTGTTGGCATATGTGCAGTATGGGTCAGTGCCAGGGATGGAGGCTGTGGATGTGTGGGATTAATCTGTCATTGGCTGCTCCCTCCCTTCCTCCCTCTGAGAACAGAACCCAGGGGAATGGTCCCAGCCCTGGTATCGTGGCAAGTGGTCAGCGTATCAGTGGGGGGAGCATTTTGCAGAAAGTTATCAGAACTCCTGTGAAGATTCAGGAATGTTATGGAAAGGAACAAGGATGGGCCTGCAATTAAAGTTCTAATTTGGTTCATTTTTGTTCAACCAGATATGATTTGGCCAGTGTGTGCA
>NW_025136753.1:0-1196 GCF_004010195.1 Chiloscyllium plagiosum
TGATTAAGAGGTTCACCAGTAATGTGCAGCATTGTCTGTATCTCTATACTGTGCAGAATGGGTTTGCCCTGATGCCACAGTGATGGGGGTTGGCTGGTCTAGAAAGTGTTTAACAAGACCACACTCTCTCTGTGGGAGTTCAAAGCTTAGTATTTGTCAGTTGGCTTTTGTAACAACCCACCTGTTAGTGATGGAGGAGAAAGTGAGGTCTGCAGATGCTGGAGATCAGAGCTGAAAATGTGTTGCTGGAAAAGCGCAGCAGGTCAGGCAGCATCCAGGGAACAGGAGAATCGACATTTCGGGCATAAGCCTGAAGAAGGGCTTATGCCCAAAACGTCGATTCTCCTGGTCCCTGGATGCTGCCTGACCTGCTGCGCTTTTCCAGCAACATATTTTCAGCACCTGTTAGTGATACCTGATGTTTCCCATTCATTGAGGTGATGGGATTGTGTTGGTGGGTCTTGCTCAGGCAGCTCGCTCCAAATCGGAGCCCAAATACAACGTTTGAGTTGAGCAAGTCATTACAGAGTGAGAAGTGAATGTTACCATGAACAACTTTGACCATCTTGTCTTTTTTTCAGTCAGTGGATGTATGGGAGCATTATATTTGAGAGGACAGGTCACTGGGAGAGGCATTGAGTACAGGATTCTAATTATGATGCGTAATGTTGAACTATTTGATTGACAGAAAAATGAGTGAGTTGTGCCACTTGTAAACGTTGGACAGTACTGTGGTGTGGAATTTATTAGTTTAAAAATTGAGATGTGGGGTATAGTGGTAGCACCTCTACACAGAGGATCAAACAACTTTGTCCAACAGGACATTTCCCATATTGTCCTTTGTTGCTGTTACCCTTTGATGTTCCTGGAACAATACTGGTCCATGTGAAGGGGCTCCCATGGAGTGCAGTGCCCCGTCAACTTTGTGAAATCTCTGTTCTTCTACCTGGTCCACTGAGCTCAGAACGGTGGTGACTGGGTGGTTCACCAGGATTTTTCACTGATGAAAGACAAGTTGGTTTGGGGTGACTGATGTGTAATTTATGATATTTATATTGTTGTGTTGCTCTGAGGGTCCAATCGGGATCAAAAACATCCGGCCATGTGGACTGACAGTTAGCCCTTCTGTTGGGATTTTCAGTTGACCTGATGTTCAGGACTCAGGGACTTGTTGAGTTGGATAATATATCTGGGTC
>NW_025136754.1:0-1196 GCF_004010195.1 Chiloscyllium plagiosum
CAGTTTATGCAGGTTGCAGGGTGATGATGATAGGTTGGAGCGGAGTGGAGCTGATTCTTAGCATGGAAGATGGACAGATGGGACAGTCAAGAAGGTGGAGCCGAGTTGGAGGGTTTGATCTGCGATGGGAGGATAGGGAGGGGAGTTGAGGAAACTGGTGAAGTTAACATTGATGCCGATTGGTTGATGGGTCCCTTCGAGGAAGGCGAATTGTTCTTGTATTTGATAGTGGACGAGACCCAGGGCTTGCATATCTTTGAAGTGGGAGGGGGAAGGAGAAGAAGTCAGCTACAGCATGGTGTGATTGTTTGGTGCTTGTGTCCCAGAGATTTTGTCTGCAATGCTCTGTGAATTAGGGTCGTATCTCCCCAGTGATAAGGAAATCCCGTCCTGAACAATAGACACAGTACATGGTTACATGTGCAGGAAAGTCTCTTCTGGATGTGGAAGCATCCTTTGGGGAGGTGGAGAGAGTTGATGGATGTTGATGGTGAATGGTTTTCACCTCTTTCGATGGCAAGTGAATACCAGCTTTCAGCCTTCTGTTGTCCTCAGAGAACTGCCCCAATTTTACAGTATACCTTCACAGCTGACATTGTACGTCCGCTGCACCATTCACTATAGAGGGGTCTTCTGAGGAAGGTTCTATACACAGAGAGTTGCAAATGCATGGAATGCGTTGCCAGTAGTGGTGGTGGAAGCAGAGTCATTAGGGACACTTAAGAGACTGCTGGACATGCACATAGATAACAGAGAGTAGAGGGGTGCGTAGGTCAACTTATTTTATTTCACAGTAAGATTAACTGACGGCACAACGTCGTAGGCCAAAGGGCCTGTTCTTTTCTCCGTTCTATGTTCTGACGGCACAGGCCATTCCAATTGTGACCTTCAGTTTCCTGAGTTCCACAGTCTTTCTCGTCAGTAGGTTCTCGAGTAAAATATTTGTTTAGTGTCTTAGTCATCTCCTGTTGTCGTTCCACACATCGATGGCCTCACTGCTCTTTCAAGGCCCCATTTCCTCCCCAGTTACTCTTTTGCCCTTAATATATATGGACAATCACTTCCAATATTCTTAACATTCTCGCCCATTTTTGTATTCCTGATTTCCATCCAAAGTGCTTTTATCCAGCCCCTATGCCTATTAAGGTTTCACTTGATCAAGCTGACTGTACCTGACATGTGTCCTGTGTTTCTTG
>NW_025136755.1:0-1196 GCF_004010195.1 Chiloscyllium plagiosum
TTGAAACGAGTTGGAGAAAACAGATTGTGGATCATTGTCTGTACAATTGAAAAATATGCATGGTACTGCCAAATTACTGTAAAAAATGAATTGTACAAATCATGCTTTAAGATTTAAATTGTTCACCAGAACTGAAAATAATCCAACATGATGACGGGGAACGCCGACTTATTTCTGTTCGAATGCCAATGCTGTCGTCCTGTGTTGTTATTCCATTTGTAAACTACCGTGATATGTGTAACCTACTCAGATGTGCCATTTTCATATGTCGATGTTGGTTTGTGAAGGCGGCTTTTAATGTAAACAAGCCAACAAGATAGAGACAGGAGACAGCACAACCTGACGGCTGTGGCCTAGTACCTGAGGTCAGCTAAAGAAAGTAGAGATGCAGTCGCATATTCTGAGGTTGCTGAAATCACTGTTGAGGCCTTGTCATTTTTTTAAAAAAAAGCCTGCAAAGAAAATGGTGCATTTGAACAGTTAGTATCGTGGTCCAAACAAAAAATGAGGCATTATTCCTCCAACTTGCAATGAGTTTATGTAAAGTATCATCCAAAACAGGAACCAAATGGGGATGTGGTGTCAATCGTACATACCAGTTAAAAGAAGATGCATATCTTCGGATTGCTGTGTACAATTCTTGAATGAAAGTAGTGAACTTCAATCATTTTACCATCAATATCATCTTGACAGTTCTGCTTGTGCTGGAACCCTTGTTCATTCATCATTATCTTATTTTCTTATTATTTTATTTCGTTTGGAGCTATTAACTGTAACTGAGAGCAGAATGGTGAGCTGTGGACTATGAGCAGCAGTTTGTTTCGGGAAAAAAGTCAAAGAGAATAAACAAGCTGTCGTTCCTTTTTGAGACCAGGAGTGAAAGTTAATTGTCAGCTGTTTCTTCCATTAACCGCTCTGTAGACCGTTCGATTTTAGTTTGGCAGTCAGCCCAAGCAGATTGCAGATGCTGAATCTGCAGTAGGACCTTGTGGATAGGGCTGTCAGTCTGGCAGGAAGAGGCCAGAATTTGAAATTGTTTTTGCGCTATGTTCTTGTTGGAAAGCTGCAGGACATAGGTTTGTTCGATCTCTGTTTGTCTTCTCAATCAATTGAAAACACACAAAATGCAATATCGGTTGTAAGAATTAAATGACTCTCCCTTAGAGTCTACTGGAAGCTACCTGCATGCAGCAGTG
>NW_025136756.1:0-1196 GCF_004010195.1 Chiloscyllium plagiosum
CACACACACACACGCACAAAAACACACACACACGTTTTGGCAAGTTCCACATTTGCTGTGTACAGGACAATGTTGGCGCATTTATCTGGGGAAGGGGGCTTTAGGATAAACCCCTGTGTACAACTCCAGGGAAAGTGTGGGGTGAGAGAGAGAGAGAAGGCGGGACTGGACTGTTCTTGGCAGCATTTTAAGACAAGTTTTTTTAAAAATCATTGGACCTACAAAAAAAAGATGCAAACAGGGTGGAAAGACAATGTTTCTATCGGGACCTTGAGGTTCCCTTCAGATAATCCAAATTTCGGATAATTGATAATTGGACAATCGTGGTTCCTCTCTACATGCACTTGAAAGACAGGGTTTGATTAGCAGCAGTCAGCATGGCTTTGTTCATGAGAGATAATGGCTCTCAAACTTGTTACAGTGCTTTGATAAAGTGATGATGATCAATGATGAAGGCATAATGACACACATTATCTATATGCATTTCAGTAAGGCCTTTGTTAAGCTTACAGAAGATTGGCTACTCTGTAATGTTTGATCGCCTAGAATCCAGGGGGAACTGGTAAAATAGATACACAATTGACTTGGTGGTAGGAAGCAGAGGGTAATATAGGAAGCATGCTTTTCAGACTGGAGACTTGTGAATAGTGGAATATCTCAGCGGTCGGTGCTGGGAACATTGTTTGTTTCTATATATTCCATATATATTCTCTCATCTAGATCATAGATGTATGAAACATTTATATCAGTTACCTATTACATACAATTATGATCTAGATAAGAATGCACAGGCATAATTTGTAAGTTTCATGACGACACTAAAATAGGCAGCATCATGGAGAGTGAGGAAGGTTATCAGGAATTTCAGAAGTTTCAGCAGTACCTTGATTAGCTGGGGAAGTGGACTGTGAAATGGAAAATGCAGTTTAGTACAGATTGGTGTAAGATCTTGCATTTTAGGAAGTCGAGTCAAGGTTGAAGTTTCATGGTGAATGGTTGGGCCTTAAGGAGTGTAGTGGAGCAGAGGGACCTTGGAGTTCAGGTGTTCGATGCTCTGAAAGTTGACTCACAGGTAGACAGGACAGTGAAGATGGCTTTTGGCACACTGGCCTTCATCAGTCAAGCACTGAGTATCGAAGTTGAGGATTTACTTCGCATTATTCCAGGACGCTGGTGAGGCATTATTTAAAGTGTCA
>NW_025136757.1:0-1196 GCF_004010195.1 Chiloscyllium plagiosum
AGGGTTGAGAGACATTGCAATGAGTCTGACACTTTGGGGTGGAGACAGTAAACCCCTCATGAAGAATAAATCTGCAGAATAATATGTCAAATTAATTCTCATGTTATTTCTCTCTCTGTCGAGAGAGAGCAGCTCCCTCTGCCTGGTAGAGATTGTCTGTGGTGGGGTGCGTGCCCGGGTGGGGGTGGGACAGAGAGGGAGAGATAGATTGATGTACATGTGTGCGGAGAGAGAGAGGGATACACAGAGAGAGACTTTTGAGATTATTTGGTATCTGCAGCAACAGTTGACAGTGAAACAGCTTAACACAGGAGAAAGGAATCAGATTCTCGGGCCGGCTGCTGCTGTAGTGCTGGGCAGGGAACAATGTCAGCTAGGTTGTGTCTTTGACTAAAGTGCACATTATCGCTGATCTTATGAGGGAAGGATATGTTTCCAGTGGAGAGATCAACATAAAAGTATTTCTTCAGATGAAGTACTCGCTTCTGACAGTAGTATTGGACACAAAACACTGTTTACCTCATTAAAAAAAAGAGCAGAGTTTATTTAATTAAACATACGCACATTGAATTGTTGGATGCTGAATAAATGTCTCGCCACGAGGAGAGTCTGGAAGCATCCATGAGAATGTCGTCATCAAATCGGTCCGAAGCAAAGCGACATGCAAATGGAATCAAATTGTATTTGCACTTTGCATTTACCACTGTTGACCTAAGAGATGGGTGAATGTGCTGTGGTTCGTTTGGCCATGAGATTGTTTTGCAAGTTGTACTAAATTGGAGGAAGGCAAATTTTGATGGGTACTTGCCAAGAACATTTAATAGCTGATTGGCAGCAGATACTCGCAGGTAAAGGAACAGCTAAAAAAATGGGAAGCCGTCAAAAATGAGATAATCAGAGTACAGAAGTAAGGTGGAATACAGGGCGGGTAGGTGTAAGGTGGAGTAAACATTCACATTAGACACCCTGGACTAAGACCCTCATGAGACGGGGAATTCACATTTAAACTAAGAGTCAGTGAGCTCTCTGGCTGAGACAGACGAGGCAATATGCAAGCTCAGGGACAACAGTCTGGAACAGGGGTAAGATAAAGGAAGGCCCCCACAAATGCCTCAGATAAAAGGCAGTGAGGATCAAGTGAGGGCTGTAGATGCTGGCAATCTGAATGGAAAAGTGTGGCGCTGGAAAAGCACAGC
>NW_025136758.1:0-1196 GCF_004010195.1 Chiloscyllium plagiosum
AAAATCCAGTGGGGCTACCGATCAAATGTAAATGCAATTACGTGGACAGCGTTTGCCTGGTTTTATAGCGCCTGGATTGGTTAGTTTCCATTTCTCTTAATTCTCTCTTTTAATTCTTTAACTATCCTCCATATTGTGATGATGGATAGAACTCGCATTAGACTCCGTGGTTACAGAAAAATGAATGAAAGTAATGCAGAGACGGAGAACCGGGGGAATTCCATCGTCTTGCTAATCTCGATATCCAGGGAGAAAGTAAGGACTCAGATGCTGGAGATCAGAGCTGAAAAAATGTGTTGCTGTCAAACGCAGCAGGCCAAGCAACATTCAAGGAGCAGGAGAATGGACGTTTCGGGCAAATGTCTTTCATCAGGAATGAGGACAGTGTGTAGAGGGATGAGGATACCTTCTTTAAGGAAGGCATCCTTGCAAGAGGATTCGCAGTTGTTTAAAATCAATAAGGAGAAATTGAGGACTGCAAATGCTGGAGATCACAGCTGAAAACTGTAGTGTTGGAAAAACGCAGCATCCAAGAAGCAGGAGAATCGACGTTTCGGGCAGAAGCCCTTCTTCAGGAATGAGGAGGGTGTGTAGCGGGAAGAAGATAGCTTCTTCAAGGAAGGCATCGTTGAAAGAGGATTCGCAGTAGAGTAAAATCAACTAGGAGAAAGTGAGGACTGCAGATTCTGGGGATCAGAGCTGAAAAATATGTTGCTGGAAAAACGCAGTAAATCAGGCAGCATCTAAGGATCAGGAGAATCGAAATTTCGGGCATAAGTCCTTCTTCAGGAATGAGGAGGGTGTGTAGAGGGAGGAAGAGAGCTTCTTCGAGGAAGACATCCTTGCAAGAGGATTCGCAGTAGACTAAAATCAACTAGGAGCAAGTGAGAACATTCTCCAGCATCTGCAGTCCTCACTTTCTCCTAGTTGATTTTAACGTACTGCGAATCCTCTTGCAAGGATGCCTTCCTTGAAGAAGCTGTCTTCCTCCCTCTACACAACCTCCTCTTTCCTGAAGAAGGGCTTTAGCCCGAAACGTCGATTCGCCTGCCCCTTGGATGCTGCCTGACATGCTATGTTTTTCCAACAACACATTTTTCAGCTCTAATCTCGACATCCATCAGTTTCCTGTTGCTTTGCTTGGCATGTTCTGCTGCTTTGGTAATTACCAGACGGTCAAACCCTAATTATTACAG
>NW_025136759.1:0-1196 GCF_004010195.1 Chiloscyllium plagiosum
GGGATGAGGCTCGGGTGACCGAGGTGTTTTCAAACACGCATCTTCTTTCCAACAGCTCTCTGACCCACTCCGCACATCATTCCCTTGACCTTTCACTGACCCTGACCCCAGGAATCAATTCTTAGCTTCGGATATGGGAATGTGTGAGTTTGGGCCCGTTTCCCGAAAGGAAGAAAACGTTCTGCTGCATAGGACACAAAGGTTGGAGTTGTCGTTGACAGTATATAGGGCTGTTGTAGGCTGCAGCGGGACATTGACAATATGCAGAGATGGGCTGAGAGGTGGCAGATGGAGTTCAACCTGGATAAATAGAACATAGAACATAGAACAATACAGCACAGAAGAGGCCCTTCGGCCCACGATGTTGTGCCAAACATTTGTCCTAGCTTAAGCACCCATCCATGTACCTATCCAATTGCCACTTAAAGGTCACCAAAGATTCTGACTCTACCACTCCCACAGGCAGCGCATTCCATGCCCCCACCACTCTCTGGGTAAAGAACCCACCCCTGACATCTCCCCTATACCTTCCACCCTTCATCTTAAATTGATATCCCCTTGTAACACTCTGTTGCACCCGGGGAAAAAGTTTCTGACTGTCTCCTCTGTCTATTCCTCAACGAGAAAAAACTATCTCTGACATCTCCTTTATACCTTCCTCCTAATATCTTCAAACTATGAGTTCTCGTACCAGTCATTCCTGCCCTGGGGAAAATTCTCTGGCTATTGACTCAATCCGTTCCTCTCATTATTTTGTACACCTCTATCTGGTCTCCTCTCTCTCTCCTTCTCTCCAGAGAGAAACGTCCGAGCCCATTCTTCATAAGGCAAGACCTCCAGTCCAAGCAGTATCCTGGTAAACCTTCTCTGCACCCTCTCCCAGGCCTCTGTATCTTTCCTATAGTAGGGTGACCAGAACTGGACACAATATTCCAAGTATTGCCTCACCAGGGACTTGTAGAGCTGCAGCAAAACCTCACAGCTCTTAAACTCGATCCCCCTGTTAATGAAAGCCAAAACACCATATGCTTTCTGAACAACCCTATCCACTTGTGTGGCAACTTTGAGGAACATATGTACTTGCACACCCAGATTCCTCTGTTCCTCCACACTGCCAAAAATCCTGTCTTTAATCGTATATTCAGTATTCGAGTTCCACCTTTCAAAATGCATCACTTCACATTTATCCAGGTTGA
>NW_025136760.1:0-1196 GCF_004010195.1 Chiloscyllium plagiosum
CTTTCCCTACTGCTGCCTGTGTTTGTGTGTGTGCTAGTCTATGTGTGCACATGTGAGTCTGAGTGCGTATGTGTTTGTGCAGGCGTGAGTGCACGCATGAGAGAGTGTGTGCATGGACGAATATGTGTGTGCCTTTGTGTGTGCGTGCATGAGAACGTGTGTGTGTGTATGTGTGGGAGACAGGGTCTGTGTGTGCCTGTGTCTATTAATGTGTGTACAGTTATAAAGGGGTGAGAGTTTTAGCTTGACAGCATTTGTGTTTATTTCTCTATAGCTGGAGTCTATTCACTTGGAATAAATCTGGATTCCTTATAAATACAGAGACCAGCTCTGGGCTTTCTCTCAACCACGGTCTGAAAGACAGGGAATTTGGGGAATTCTGCCCATTCCAATCACATCTATAACATTTGTGATAGCACAGAGAACAGCAGGGTCTTCATTTCCAGCGAGTGTACCCAGGTGAGGTATTACACATTCAGTCACACTTTCCCACTCCAGTCATGTGTCTTGTGGAACTTTATTGAGAAAATATCCCGTAACAGACGGTAAATACAGGAACGACTGTAGCCCCGCAGTGGGAGTTATTCTGGAAATCTCGACAAGTGGGAAGCGGAGCGGGATTTAGAAATCTCGATAGGATCAATTTGATGTTATCCTGTCGGGATTCAGGAGATGGGGGTGAAATCTCCTTTGGATACACAGCATCAGGATTTGGATTCCTGTTGGGAGACGGCCTGGGAGATTATGCGATCCCAGGGAAAACATTACGGCTTGGGAAAGTGGGACTGGGTTCAAGTTTCAGTTTTGGGTCATGGTTCAGAGGGTGGTCTGGGATGTTGTCTGTTCAGACACTGTCTGTGTTCAGAGATTCCTGATCTTCATTCCTGGTGAATCCACTCAACAATTCATCAGGGTACAGGGAGCTTTACTCCAACCCAGTGCTGTCCATATCCTGTCAGTGTTTGATGGGGGTCAGTGTAGAGGGAGGTTTACTCTGCATGAAACTCTATGCTCTCCCTGTTCTGGGAGTGTTTGATGGGGCACAGTGTAGAGTGAGCATTACTTTGTATCTTTCCTCATGCTGTCCCTGTCCTGGGAGTGTTTGATGGGGAGCAGCGTAGAGGGAGCATTACTCAGTATCTAACTCTGTCCTATCCCTGTCGTGGGAATGGTTGAAGGGGACAGTGTACAGGAAG
>NW_025136761.1:0-1196 GCF_004010195.1 Chiloscyllium plagiosum
GTCAGTGACAGGGTTGAACCTCAATCATTGACAGGGAATGAGCCGCAGTCAGTGACAGGGATTGAGCCTCAGTAAGTGACAGGCATTTAACCTCAGTCAGTGGCAAGGATTGAACCTCAGTCAGTGACAGATATTGAATCTCCGTCAGTGACAGCGGTTGAATCTCAGTCTGTGACAGGGATTGAACCACAGTCAGTGACAGGGATTGAACCTTAGTCAGTGACAAGGATTGAACCTCAGTCAGTGACAGATATTGAACCTCAGTCATTGTCAGGGATTGAACCTTAGTCAGTGACAGTGATTGAATCTCAATCAGTCGCAGGGATTGAACCTCAGTCAGTGACTGGGATTGACCCACAGACAGTGACAGGGATTGAATCTCAGTCAGAGACAGGGATTGAATCTCAGTCAGTGACACGGATTGAATCTCAGTCAGTGACAGGGATTGAATCTCAATCAGTGACTGGGATTAAACCTCAGTCAGTGACTGGGATTGATGCTCAGAAAGTGATAGGAATGGAATCTCAGTTAATGAAAGGAATAGAATCGCTGTCAGAGACAGGGTTTGAATCTCAGTTCGTGACAGGGATTGAACCTCAGTCAGTGACTGGGATTAAATCTCAATCAGTGACAGGGATTGATGCTCAGAAAGTGATAGGAATGGAATCTCAGTCAATGACAGGAATAGAATCGCAGTCAGTGACAGGGATTAAATCTCAGTCAGTGACTGGTATTAAATCTCAGTCAGTGACCGGGATTGACCCTTAGTCAGTGACAGTGATTGAATCTCATTTATTTACAGGGATTGAATCTCAGTCAGTGACCGGGATTGACCCTCAGACAGTGACAGGGATTGAATCTCAGTCAGTGACAGTGATTGAGTTTCAGTCAGTGATAGGGATTGACCTTAATGAATGTCAGGGATTGAACCTTAGTCAGTGACAGTGATTGAATCTCACTTAGAGAAAAGGATTGCATCTCAGTCAGTGACAGTTATTGAATCTCCGTCAGTGACAGGGGTGGAATCTCAGTCCGTGACAGGGATTGAACCACAGTCAGTGACAGGGATTGAACCTGAGTCAGTGACAGGGATTAAACCTCAGTCAGTGACAGATATTGAAACTCAGTCATTGTCAGGAATTGAACCTTAGCCAGTGACAGCGATTGAATCTCAATCTGTGACAGGGATTGAATCT
>NW_025136762.1:0-1196 GCF_004010195.1 Chiloscyllium plagiosum
ACTGTCCCTTCAGATACAGGGCCCCAAAACTGTTCCTTCAGATACAGGCCCCTAAAACTGTCCCTTCAGATACAGGGCCCCAAAACTGTCCCGTCAGATACAGGGCCCTAAAACTGTCCCGTCAGACACAGGGCCCCAAAACTGTCCTTTCAGATACAGGGCCCCAAAACTGTCCCGTCAGATACAGGGCCCCAAAACTGTTCCTTCAGATACAGGCCCCTAAAACTGTCCCTTCAGATACAGGGCCCCAAAACTGTCCCGTCAGATACAGGGCCCCAAAACTGTCCCGTCAGACACAGGGCCCTAAAACTGTCCCTTCAGATACAGGGCCCCAAAACTGTCCTTCAGATACAGGGCCCTAAAACTGTCCTGTCAGATACAGGGCCCCAAAACTGTCCCGTCAGATACAGGGCCCCTAAACTGTCCCGTCAGATACAGGGCCCTAAAACTGTCCCGTCAGATACAGGGCCCCAAACTGTCCCTTCAGGTACAGGGCCCCAAAACTGTCCCATCAGATACAGAGCCCCAAAACTGTCCCTTCAGATACAGGGCCCCAAACTGTCCCTTCAGGTACAGGGCCCCAAAACTGTCCCATCAGATACAGGGCCCCAAAACTGCCCCGTCAGATACAGGGCCATAAAACTGTCCCATCAGATACAGGGCCCTAAAACTGTCCCTTCAGATACAGGGCCCTAAAACTGTCCCTTCAGATACAGGGCCATAAAACTGTCCCATCAGATACAGGGCCCCAAAACTGTCCCTTCAGATACAGGGCCCCAAAACTGTCCCTTCAGATACAGGGCCCTAAAACTGTCCCGTCAGATACAGGGCCCCAAAACTGTCCCATCAGATACAGAGCCCCAAAACTGTCCCTTCAGGTACAGGGCCCCAAAACTGTCCCGTCAGATACAGGGCCCCAAAACCGTCCCGTCAGATACAGGGCCCTAAACTGTCCCGTCATATACAGGACCCCAAAACAGTCCCTTCAGATACAGGGCCCCAAAAACGTCCCGTCAGATACAGGGCCCAAAACTGTCCCTTCAGATACAGGGCCCCAAAACTGTCCCGTCAGGTACAGGGCCCAAAACTGTCCCTTCAGATACAGGGCCCCAAAACTGTCCCTTCAGATACAGGGCCCCAAAACCGTTTCGTCAGATACAGGGCCCAAAACTGTCCCTTCAGATACAGGGCCCTAA
>NW_025136763.1:0-1196 GCF_004010195.1 Chiloscyllium plagiosum
GGGTACTCAGAAACACCATCCTACCCCCCGGGGACTCAGAAACACCATGGTCCAGTACCCCCCAACTTCCCGACTGTGACTTTATTCTTTGCCATGACACACAGCCACCGCCACATGGTGAAAATTACAGATGAACCTGGAAAGCATAAAAGCTGCCCCTGCAACATAACATTTCCCTTATTTGTGGAGGCACAGTTTTAGGATTTGTGGATGTGCTCTTAGAGTCATAGTCATTGGGATGTACATTAGAGAAACAGACCCCTTGGTCCAACTCGTCCATGCCGGTCAGATATCCTTAACCAATCTAATCCCATTTACCAGCATTTGGCCCATATTCCTGGTGATGTACCCATCCAGATGCCTTTTGAATGTATAATTGTGCCAGCCTCCACCACTTCCTCTGGCAGCTCTTTCCATACATGCAATACCCTATGCATGAAAACGTTGCCCCTTTTAAATCTTGCCCCTCTCACCTTAACCCCATGCCTTCTCAATTTGGTCCCCAACCACACCACCCCCACCTCTTCATGAAATCTGCTGGTGACTTCAACCACCAACTGTCTCCACATCTTTTGGAGATACTCTTTAAAAATATTCACTCATGGGATGTGGACCTCACTGGCTGGCCCAGCATTTATTGCCTATCCCTTGTTGCCCTTGAGAAGGTGGTGGTGAGCTGCTTTCCTGAACCTCTGTAGCCCATGTGCTGTAGGTAGTCCCAAATTGCTCTTAGGGAGGCAATTCTAAGATTTTAACCCAGCTACAGTGAAGGGACAGAGTTATATTTCCATGTCAGAATGCTCAGGGGACTTGCAAGTGGTTCTGTTCCCATGTATCTGCTGCTCTTCTCCATCCAGATGGAAGTATGCTGTCTCTGAAACCTTGGGGAATTTCTGTAGAGCATCATGCAGATGGTACACATTGCTGTTCCTAAGTGTCAAACGTGGAAGGAGTGGATGTTTGTGGATGTGGTGCCAATCAAGTGGGCTGCTTTGTCCTGGATGGCGTTGAGCTTCTTGAGTGTTGTTGAAGTTGCACCCATCCAGGGCAAGTGGGGAGTATTCCATCACATTCCTGATTTGTCCCTTGTAAATGATGGATAGGCTTTGGGGAGACAGGAGGTGAGTTATTCACCACTGTATTCCAAGCCTCTGAACTGCTCTTACAACCATTGCATTTATATCATTTTTTCAGTT
>NW_025136764.1:0-1196 GCF_004010195.1 Chiloscyllium plagiosum
TCAGTGTGAACTCCATTCCCCGGCGTCAGTGTGGTCTTTACTCCCGGCCTCAGTGTGGTCTCCACTCCCGGCCTCAGAGTGGACTGAGACGCCTGGCCTCAGTGTGGTCTCCACTCCCCAGCCTCAGTGTGGTCTCCACTCCCGGCCTCAGTGTGGTCTCCACTCCCAGCCTCAGTGTGAACTCCATCCCCAGCCTCAGTGTGAACTCCATCCCCAGCCTCAGTGTGGTCTCCACTCCCAGCCTGAGGGTGGACTCCATCGCAAGGCTCAGTGTGGTCTCCACTCCCCGACCTCAGTGTGGATTCAGACTCTCAGCCTCAGTGTGGACTCCACTCCCAGCCTCAGTGTGAACTCCATCCCCAGCCTCAGTGTGGTCTCCACTCCAAGCCTCAGTGTGGACTCCACTCCCAGCCTGAGGGTGGACTCCATCGCAAGGCTCAGTGTGGTCTCCACTCCTGGCCTCAGTGTGGTCTCCATTCCCCGGCCTCAGTGTGGTCTCCATTCCCAGCCTCAGTGTGGTTTCCACTCCCAGCCTCAGTGTGGTCTCTACTCCCGGCCTCAGTGCGGTCTCCACTCCCGGCCTCAGCGTGTACTCCACTCCCGGCCTCAGCGTGTACTCCACTCCCGGCCTCAGCGTGTATTCCACTCCCGGCCTCAGTGTGGTCTCCATTCCCCACCTCAGCGTCGACCCAGACTCCCGGCCTCAGTGTGGTCTACACTCTCCGGCATCAGTGTTGTCTCCACTCCCAGTCTCAGTGTGGACTACACTCCCCGGCCTCAGTGTGGTCTCCACTCCCGGCCTCAGTGTGGACTCCACTCCCGGCCTCAGTGTGGTCTCCACTCCCAGCCTCAGTGTGGTCTCCACTCCCAGCCTTAGTGTGGTCTCCACTCTCGGACTCAGTGTGAACTCCATTCCCCGGCCTCAGTGTGGTCTTTACTCCCGGCCTCAGTGTGGTCTCCACTCCCGGCCTCAGAGTGGACTGAGACTCCTGGCCTCAGTGTGTTCTCCGTTCCCAGCCTCAGTGTGGACTCCACTCCCGGCCTCAGCGTGGTCTCCACTCCCGCCCTCAGAGTGGACTCAGACTCCCGCCCTCAATGTTGTCTCTACTCCCGGCCTCAATGTGGACCAGGACTCCCAGTCTCAGTGTGGTCTCCCCTCCCCGGCCTCAGTGTGGTCTCCATTCCAAGCCTCAGTG
>NW_025136765.1:0-1196 GCF_004010195.1 Chiloscyllium plagiosum
ATGGCCTACTCCTGCACCTATTGTCTATTGTATGTTGAAGGATGAGTATGAATCTGATAGCTGTACTCACAAGACAGGCATTTCGGAATTTCCCTGGTCATTGTCTATATAAGTGTTTATCCTTGCGTACATTTGTGGCTCTTTTGCTGATCTTAACCCTGCTATCACGTGAAACTTAAATTTATGACTTTGTTACCTCTGATTTGATTTCTAGGGAGGAGAGTGTTGGTGAACTTATTCCTTCTCCATAAAACTCAAATCTGATTTTCAGGAAAAATACATTGACACCACCTTAAGAAAGATGTTTTGACCTTATATAATGAGTTCAGTGTAGATTTATCAGAGTGATGTCTAAATTCCAAGAGTTAAATTGAAAAAAAAAACAGAACTAGAGATCAGTCTAAGGATGTGGGGTAGGTCATTTAGGACTGAAATGAGCAGTTTCTTTACCCAGAGAATGGTGAGCCTGTAGTGTTCTTTGCCACAGAAAACATTTTGAGGCCAGAATATTTTAATGTTTTTATGAATGAGTTACATATAGGTCTTAGGGCTAAAATGATGAAAGGATATGGAGAGAGAGCAGGAACAGGGTACTGTGTTGGAAGGTTTGCCATGATCATATTGCGTGATAGAGCAGGGTTGAAGGGCTGAATAGCCTATTGCTGCTACGTCTATGTTTGTTTGACAGATTACCCAGATATTTAGGGGAATGGGATGGAGTAAATTAAAAGTTTTATGTTGATTTGGGACCTAAGACTCTAATAATCTAAAAATTAGAGCCAGAACCTTCAGGAGTCAATTTAGAAAATTGTCCCATATTACAGATGGAAAATCTTGGAATTTTCTACATTTCTGAATTCTGTTCTTTGAAGTTTTCCCAACTTGAGCCACCCTCCCTTCGTAGTGCTTTTTCTTTGCAAGTATGTAATCCAGCAAAGTCTGATTCTGTTATTAGTGTGGATTTTACCCTATATTATAATACATCCAGAAGTTGAATTGACATTGAAATGTTGAGGTCTGTGTGATGATTAATGCTAATGCATTGGTTCCCAGAGTTAAAAATCACACAACACCAGGTTATAGTCCAACAGGTTTAATTGGAAGCACTAGCTTTCGGATTGACGCTCCTTCATCAAGGGCTCGATTGTAACACAGAATTTATGTCAAAAATTTGCAGTGTGATGTAACTGAAATTA
>NW_025136766.1:0-1196 GCF_004010195.1 Chiloscyllium plagiosum
TTAGGCAAAATAAATGTCTAGTCAGAATGAGAATATTAAAAAGTAAGCATATTAGAAAACAATACTAATTGTATTTTATTCACCTGGACCAAATATTCTGCACTTAAACCTTTGGCCTCATATATTCAATGTATTTGGTTTAATCTTCTCCACAATTCCTCATACTATTACAGACTACAAAATAGCAAACATAATACAGCTATATGAGAGAAAAAACATAAGAGGCCTATTAGCCTAATGATGGATTTGAGCATTTTGCTGCTATTAGGCATGGGGTTACAGGGAACTTAATCTTTATTTTTTTTTAAGTAAAATCAACACATTCATAAAGGATAAATAATGACAAATCTGTTATGAGCTTTGAGGCTGGTTGGCTGAATGGGCGAGAACATGATGGGTAGAATGCAATGAAGTGTGAAGTTATGCACTTTGGTAGGAAAAATAAGAAAGCAGTGTTTTTTTTTAATAATGAGCAAATACAAACATTTCCCAGTCTAAGGGACCTGGTGTCCTTGTACGTGAATCATAAAGTTAACATGTAGTTACAGTAAGCAATTAAAAAGATAAATGGCATGTCAAATATTGTTAAAGTCTGGGACGATAAAAAACAGGTCTTTCCAAAATTAAATATGCAGTACTTGAGGATGTTTATGGAATATAGAGTGTAATTTTGGATCATCTAACCACTGCCCCATGTCATTTGACAGTATTACCAACACTGAATCCCACACTATCAATATCCTGGGCGTTACCATTAATCAGAAACTGAACTGAACTTGCCATATAAATACAGTAGCTACAAGAGCAGGTCAGAGGCTAGGAATATTGCAGGAAGTAACTCATCACCTATTCCTGGGTCTTCACCAATCTTTCTCTCTCCACATACCTGGAAGAACTTTTACCTTTGTTTTTTATGTTCCCTGCAAGCTTACTCTCGTACTCTATTTTCCTTTTCTTAAATTATTCTCGTTATCCTCCAAAATTTAGAGTACTGCACAGAGTTCTGTTTGCCCTGCTATGGGGAGGAGGTTATTAAACTGGAAAGGGTGCATAAAAGATTTACAGGGATGTTACCAAGACTGGAAGTATTGAATGAGGAGAGGCTGGGACTTCTTTCCCTAGAGCATTTAAGACTGAGGGGCATAAGGTGAAGAGTCAAGGACTTTTCCCCAGGGTAGGGCAGTCCAAAACTGGAG
>NW_025136767.1:0-1196 GCF_004010195.1 Chiloscyllium plagiosum
GGTATGTCAAAATTCACAACATGTGGATTTTTTTTTGTTTATCCATTCATGGGATGAGTGTCTCGCCGACTCGGCAGCATTTATTACCCATCCCTAATTGCCAGAGGGCAGTTAGGAGTTAACCACATTGCTGTGATTCTGGAGTCACATGTAGGCCAGATCAGGTAATGGTGGCAGTGTTCTTCCCTAAAGGGCATTAGTGAATGAGATGGGTTTTCCCAACAATTGGCAATGGATTTGTGGTTGTTGTTAGATTGTTAATTCCAGATATTTATTGAATTCAAATTCCACCATCTGCCATGGCAGGATTTGAACATGGGTCCCCAGAGCATTATCTGGGTCTCTGGATTAACAGTTCAGTGATAATACCACGAGACCATCAATTTCCCATTCTGTGGGGCATTGCTCACACCGCATGGCAGTAACTAACACCTGTTTCTCCAGATTCCTGTCTCTATTATTGTAAGGTTTTAGCATATTCACATGATGCATCTGAAACAGTTTTTTTTCTATCTGGTACTTTTACCAGATAGTTTACCTGACTCAACATTTTCTCAATTTGATAGGGGCCACTAAACCTTGCTTTGAAAGGATCTACTACCACAGGTGACAACACTAATACATCATCCCCATGGGAAAGCTTTGGAAATGTGGCATCACACCCTGAAGACCTTATTTAGTGCCTACTTTAGGATTAGCTGGGATACCACTGGAGATGCCCCAAGTGAATCTACTCAGTTTGCTCCCTTTGAGTTAAGATTCGGACATGAATTTTAGAGTTTTTATCTGGAACCTTCTTCATTCTCTGCTGTGCACTCTTCAGGTGCTGTTTAGTGAACTCATCTGCCTGATTTAATCTCTCCCTCAACTCCCACACATAATCCAAGTGTGAGATCTCTGACTTCAGCCCAAATCAAATAATTTTTACTTAATTTCAAAGGGCATCTAACTTCATTTCCGAATCTTAACTCAAAGGGAGCAAACTGAGTAGATTCACTTGGGGCATCTCCAGTGGTAAACCAAATAAATGGGATACCTTTATGCCCATCATTCGGCTAATCCTGATAGTACGCTCTAAATATGTTCTTCAGAGTCTGATGCCACCTTTCCAAAGCTCCCTGGGATTCAGGATGATACGCACTTGATTTAAAGTGCTGTATGCTTAAGCTATCCATGACTTACGTTCTTAAAACAGT
>NW_025136768.1:0-1196 GCF_004010195.1 Chiloscyllium plagiosum
TTAAAACAGACAAAACCTTTAATCACAAAATTATGCAATGAAACGCAAAGGTCAGAATGAAGAACCCCTACAGAACTCAACCTATTCAACTAGAATTAAGTATGCTGTTCCGAATATATGCAACAGTCCCAATAAGCAAACTCCCTTTACCAAACAGTATAAATGGAACACATGCTTACAGGATGAAGTTGAAGAGCAAACAAGTGAGAGTTTCCACACAGCTCCCTGTTGAACTTCCCAGCTCAAGCCTCAACTGAAAACTGCACTGCTCAGCTCAGCTCAGCTAGTTCAGCTAAAAAGAGCTGACCACACTCCTTTCATTATACAGGTCACTTCCAAAGCACGACAACTTTGGACTGATGTCTCATCTGTTTTCATATAAATAAAATGCCTCTGAAAATCCTTTTCATGTCTGTAGCAAACCAGACTGACCGGTGTCAGGCCCCGTTTTATTGCCCTTCTGAAGAAAAAATCAAGGACAATCTCTTTGAGCCAAGGAACAGTTTTTAGACAAAAGGGGACTATCTTTGAGACAGAGAAGACAAGCTAGTGTTCTGTATGGAGGACACAATCTTGTGGGAATGGTTAACTCTATCAGAGTGGGACTGCTGACAGATTTGTGAACAACATGATGTTCAGTGCAAGGTCACACACCAACTGCACTTTGAGGCGGTAAGAGTTCATTCAGAACCTGGAGCTCACTCGCAACCTATATGGGGGCCGCACAGAACTATGCAAATTGTGAAAGAGCTATAGACTCCGACAGCACGGGGACAGGCTCTTTAGCCCAAAGTGGTTCATATTGACCAAGATGTCCATCCATGCTAACCTCATTTCTCTGCACTTGGCCCATATAATTCTCACTATTTTCTATCTATACATTTGTCCAAATGTGAAAACGTCTATCGGGGAAAGCATGTTATAGTTTCATGCTATCAACTTTTTGTTTTGGAAATCATGAATGTTAGTCCACAATGCTCAAGTTTTAATGCAATTAGTTTTTATTCATTGGTAAAGATGCAGATTAAACACGCATTTCCCTCACCCTCCTCACGGTACCGTGTCCACAAGGATTAATCTGGTGAAACCCCTTTACACTGTCTCATTGTGGCAAGGAGATCATTCCTCATAGAGGAGAGAATATCTGTTCACAGTGCCCCAAATACTGTCTCAAGAACACTCTACAACTGCAGGAA
>NW_025136769.1:0-1196 GCF_004010195.1 Chiloscyllium plagiosum
TCAAATACTGGTGTCGGAACTAACCGGGATTCATCATAGAATGACTAATTCTTCAACTGCTGCAAACCAATATGGGCTAGATTTTCAAACTGTCATTATCACAAAGGTGTTTTTGGTGCCACATTCAGTATTTAGAATGACAATTCGGTTTTCTGTTAGTGCAGAATTTCTCTCTATTACTTTAAATAATAGTGTGCTGTGTGTCTGTGCATGTGGTTTGTTTCTTTTTTTTCTGTTCCTCAATGGCTTTGAAATTGTTGTTGTATAGGATCAAAGGCAAAGTAATGTCTCCACAAGGACATTGTTGCTGGTTTTCCTCTGAGACCAGTGCCGAACTTTACCAGTTCATTGTAGGCCTGATACATTATAATTAAGTTTCACCTCTGCCAGCTGGTACAACATGGACATTTGAGTATTGATGAAAATAAGTTTTTTTTATTTAAGTCTTTAATATTGTACTTGGCAGGACACTCTCAAGAATTCCAATGGAAAGGGAGAAAGCATTTAATCTGTCTGGGTAATGAGTGCTGTTTGGTAAAGGCATGGAGAATGGACCAGTTGATGGTTGGCAGTTAATTGCCAATGCTCGTTGTGATTCGACTAAATTGGTGATGGCCATTCTCTGCCTCATTTGGCATGACAATACCTTGACTACTTAGGCAACCTACCAATTGAAAACATAACAAAGTTCAGCTGTCAACTGTCCATCACCATCTGACCAGTCCATCTTTCCATTGGGAACATCTCGATCAATCATTGAGCACTTTCCAACGCATCAGAACTCTTTTCTTGTTCAGTATAAAATGTTGTTTCCCTTTATGTCAAAATATTTCTGTATTTGCAAACAATCGTTTGAATTTGGGAACCTTTTGTTAACGGAGTATCCAACATCCAGCTGATATGATTAAAATGGAATCTAGTTTTCGAATTTGAAATGATTTAACCCCCTGACAAGCCCACTTTGTTCATGAAGATCCTCTTTGAATATTGTATCAGTCTGGCTGTTGAAAGACAGCTTTGGAAAGTTGTTTGCTTTGGTCAATTTCTATTTAATGAATTGCTGAAACGGTGAAAAATGCATTCTATTGCATTTACAAAACTAAGATATCTTGTGAAATCAGGAGATGTGCACAGTGCAAATAAAAATCCCATTTACTGCTGCCCTGGACAAGACTGGTAAACTTAAACTTGTGCTT
>NW_025136770.1:0-1196 GCF_004010195.1 Chiloscyllium plagiosum
AAGGACTGACCCTCACTGAGGTACGGGGTCCCCATCCCTCTTCTGAAGGGGCTGCTCTCACTGGGGTACGGGGACTCCCTCCCTTTCCTGAAGGGGCTGACTCTCACCTGGGTACGGGTTCTCCCTCTCTCTCCTGAAGGGGTTGCTCTCACTGAGGTACGGGGTCTCCCTCCCTCTCCTGAAGGGGCTGCTCTCACTGAGGTACGGGGTCTCCCTCCCTCTCCTGAAGGGACTGCTCTCACTGGGGTACGGGGTCTCCCTCCCTCTCTTGAAGGGGCTGACCCTCACTGAGGTACGGGGTCTCCCTCTCTCTCCTGAAGGTGCTGACTCTCACTGGGGTATGGGGTCCCCCTCCCTCTCCTGAAGGGGCTGCTCTCACTGAGGTACGGGGTCTCCCTCCCTCTCCTGAAGGGGCTGACCCTCACTGAGGTACGGGGTCCCCCTCCCTCTCCTGAAGTGACTGACCCTCACTTGGGTACGGGGTCTCCCTCCCTCTCCTGAAGGGGCTCCTCTCACTGAGGTACAGGGTCTCCCTCCCTGTCCTGAAGGGGCTGCTCTCACTGGGGTACGGGGTCCCCCTCCCTCTCCTGAAGGGGCTGCTCTCACTGGGGTACGGGGTCTCCCTCCCTCTTCTGAAGGGGCTGCTCTCACTGGGGCACGCAATCTCCCTCTCTCTCCTGAAGGGGCTGACTCTCACTGGGGTACGGGGTCCCCCTCCCTCTCCTGAAGGGGCTGCTCTCACTGAGGTACGGGGTCTCCCTCCCTCTCCTGAAGGGGCTGACTCTCACTGAGGTACGGGGTCCCCCTCCCTCTACTGAAGGGACTGACCCTCACTGGGGTACGGGGTCTCCCTCCCTCTCCTGAAGGGGCTGACCCTCACTGGGGTACGGGGTCCCCCTCCCTCTCCTGAAGGGGCTGACCCTCACTGGGGTACGGGGTCGTCCTCCCTCTCCTGAAGGGGCTGCTCGCACTGAGGTACAGGGTCCCCCTCCCTCTCCTGAAGGGGCTGACTCTCACTGAGGTACGGGGTCTCCCTCCCTCTCCTGAAGGGGCTGACTCTCACTGAGGTACGGGGTCCCCCTCCCTCTCCTGAAGGGGCTGCTCTCACTGGGGTACGGGGTCTCCATCCCACTCCTGAAGGGACTGACCCTCACTGGGGTACGGGGTCACCCTCCCTCTCCTCAAGGGGCTGCTCT
>NW_025136771.1:0-1196 GCF_004010195.1 Chiloscyllium plagiosum
GTCAGAAAGGTGCCAGCATTAAAAATTGCTTTTAAAATCCATTTACATACTTGCAATACTGACCCCATGCAGTTCATGAAATGCAACCTTTCGTATCATGACCACATTGTTCTTGTTGCGCTTTCAAAGTATTTATCTGCAAGATATTTGGATAATATTAGTTGCCGTGATTGTCTCATCAGTGCTATAGGGTCAGCTAGTGCTGGCACAAGCATTGTTAAGATAACAAGCGGATTAAAAAAGAGGGAACTCCAGTAGTATTATATGTGTTTGTTGTAATTTTCCGAATCTGTAGATTCTGGAGATGTATCGAAAAATGCCAATGAGACACCTTTGTCGAGTTTTAAGACGATTTGTACCTGAGGTTCACGATCTGGACGTAGTTGTGCTCGCTAAGATGGAAGGGTCATTTTCAGATGATTTGTCACCATGCTAGACAACATAGATAGATATCAATTAGGTAGATTATCAAACAACACATTGAACTTGACATCATTTGTCACCCACTGAGAAAAAGAACAGGAAATTACATCACCCACCTAAGGATACCCAACGATTTCAATATAAAGCAGGAAACATCAGCAGTGCTTCATCCGGAGGCTCATCTAAAATGTTACCTAATGTGATGACGAAATGTCTGAAAATGGATCTAACAGCTCAGCGAGCAAACATACGTTCACAAGACACCTTTATTAAAAAAGGGACAGAGGCAAAAGGCAGTTAATAATCGGCCGATTAGTCAAACATTCAGTGTTGGAAACAAACTTGGATCAAATATTAAGGAAACGTTTGCAGTGCTTTTGAAAAATGATAATGTAATTAAGCAGATTCAGCATGACTCCATGACAGAGAAACCATTTCTGACTATTCTGATTAACGCTCAACCAGAGCAGTTAGTAAGGACCCAAGATATGTGCCTTATTTGGATTTCACGAAGCTTTTAAACAAGTGCCTCACTAAAGGTTACATCCTAAGATAAGGGCCCATAGAATTGGAGTCAATATGTTGACAAGGATGGAGAATTGAAAATGTGTTGCTGGAAAAGCGCAGCAGGTGAGACAGCATCCAAGGAACAGGAGAATCGACGTTTCGGGCATAAGCCCTTCTTAAGAACAATTTCAACTCTGATCTCCAGCATCTGCAGTCCTCACTTTCTCCTCAACGATGGAGAATTGCCAAACTGCCAGAAAGCAATG
>NW_025136772.1:0-1196 GCF_004010195.1 Chiloscyllium plagiosum
TTTTCCATTCACATACAAACCTAAATACTGACACAGGAGAAAGTGAGGACTGCAGATGCTGGAGATGAGAGCTGAAAATGTGTTGCTAGAAAAGCGCAGCAGGTCAGGCAGCATCCAAGGAGCAGGAAGAAGGGCTCATGCCCAAAACGTCGATTCTCCTGCTCCTTGGATGCTGCCTGACCTGCTGCGCTTTTCCAGCAACACATTTTCAGCTCTATATATTGACATACCCAATCTTCGTCCGAACCGTACTTTGGCCAGAAGACAGCCGGACAAAGGATTGGTTCTTTGGTCAATACAAAACAACAATATTTCATCATTTTCTTTTTATCTTTTCCCCTTGTATAAGTGTTACTTGTCCATTCCCTCAATATCCTCCCCAACGGACTTTCAGGAGGAATGTTACCAGGGACTTTTTCTTCCTTTACTCCATGACAGTTACTCTGCCTCCCCATTTCTCGGGGCCTCGCCAGTCCCTCAGCGATTAAATACCCCTTTTCCCGGCCACCAAGTTAATACTTAAAAGTCAGTTTTCTGATGTTGGTCTGTGCACAGAGATGCCTGGCCCATTTTCTGTATTTTCTATCGACGTCCATTCACTGTCTGATTCAGATGTCTCTCTTGTGGGATTCATACCAGTCGCCCAAGGGAGCGGACCAAACCGGGACACGAGACCGCTCCTCAATGGGGAACAGGATGCATCTTCCCATTGTCCAAGGCCAGCCACTCCCCCCGGCGATGGAAGAATATAACGGATGAGCCCCCAGTTTTGAGAAACAAACCTCACTCACTTCAATAATTTCAGTGCGAGACAAGATCTGAAGCAAACAGTATGTTCATTATCCGCTTGCAAGCATGGTGCCTGAAGGAAGGCACCCAGAGTTTAGCAAGTACATATCTTATATAGGATTCACCACTCCCAACCCGGTGCCCATTACAATTGTTTATCTCTTGCCTTATCCGGCCTTGTGCATAACAAAGTACAAGTTTTACTCGGCCGTTTCACCACGTCCTGCTGTGGTCCATTGTTTAGTATATCCTCCTTCACTGCCATCTGTTTCCCGTACTTGTGATATTTCCGCCCTTTCCCCATCCATATTGATTCTTATGACCTTTTAATTGGGGTTTGCTTTTGTGTTTTTGCAGAAGTGGGAAACAGATGCTTATACCTACTGTTTGTACAGGCATATCTGGCT
>NW_025136773.1:0-1196 GCF_004010195.1 Chiloscyllium plagiosum
TCCTCCCATCCTGATGTCCCTCCATATCTCTGTCACCCCCACCATCCTCCAGTGCCCTTCTGGGGAATATTGCAGAGGAAGGAGGAGTTGGAGAATCTGGGCCATGTTATGAGGTATGAAGGACTGAAGAACCTGGAGGATGGTACAAATGTCGGAAGGGATGTGGGACTTGCAGAAGGTTAGAGGTTCCGGGATTCATTGAACTTGCAGGATGGGACAGGGGATGGCTTGTGGAACTTGGAGGATATTATGACTTGAACCACAGGTAATTTTTGTTTGGACCTTTCAGCCGATCTTACAGTCATAGAGATGTACAGCATGGAAACAGACCCTTCATTCCAACCCAGCCATGCCAACAGGATATTCCAACCCAATCTATTCTCACCTGCCAGTACCTGGCCTATCTCCCTCCAAACCCTTTGTATTCATATATCCATCAAATGCTTCTGAAATGTTGCAATTGTACCATCTGTAAAATTGGCTGAAAGATCCAATCAAACATTCCCTGTGGTTCAAATCATAACATCCTGCAGGTTCCACAACCCATTCATGGTCCCATCCTGCAGATCAGATATCCCAACCCAATGTAGTCCCACCTGCTAACACCAGGCACATCTCCCTCTAAACCCTTCCTATTCATATACCCATCCAGATGCCTTTAACTGTTGCAGTTGTACTAGCCTCCACCACTTCCTCTGACAGCTCATTCCATATATGTACTATCCTCTGCGTGAAAAAGTTGCCCCTTTTTATCTTTTATAACTTTCTACTCTCACCCTAAACCTCGCCCTATAATTCTGGACTCGCACACCCCAGGAGAAAGACTTTATCTATTTACCCTATCCATGCCCCTCTTGATTTTATAAACCTCTATAAGGTCACTCTAAACCTCCGACTCTCCAGGGAAAACAACCATCACCTGTTCAAACTCTCCCTATAGCTCATCCCTGCCAACGTTGATGTAAATCTTTTCTGGACCCTTTCAAGTTTCACAAAATCCTTCCGATCGGAAGTAGAACAGAGTTGTATGCAGTATTCCAAAATTGGCCTAACCGCTGTCTTGTACAGCCGCAACATGACCTCCCAACGCCTGTACTCAATACTCTGACCAATAAAGGAATGCATACAAAGCTCCTTCTTCGCTATCCTAACTACCTGTGATTCTACTGTCAAGGAACTCTGTATTTCATTTGAAA
>NW_025136774.1:0-1196 GCF_004010195.1 Chiloscyllium plagiosum
TTGTCAGTTGTATGTTGGGAAATTGGACGGAAGAAAACAGAAAACCCATCTCAAGATTCATGAATCTTTCTAAAGTCGGTGGAAAACGGAATATGAAGAAAATTGGCTATTGGCCACAAACATTGAAATGACCTTTCAATTTCTTTAATATGCTGGAGTATTGTGTCTGATATTCTCAGTCATATTGATTAAAATGTGAATTTGAAATAATTTCATATTGTGCATGGATTTTTCTGGAGAATGTGAGGCAGAGAATGATCAGGGGAATGTCAGTCATAGAATATTCTGGGAAATGTTGGGTGGAGAATGTTCTGGGAAATGCCAGTAATAGGATGTTACGGGAAATGTCTATTATAGAATGTTCCATGGACTGTTGGGTACTGTATGTTCAGAAGGATGTCAGTTCGAGAAGGTTCCGGAGAATATCAGTTAAAGAATGTTGTGCATGGAAATATTCTGGACAATGTCCGTTACAGAATGATCTGGGGAATATCAGTTAAATAATGTTCTGGGGAATGTTGGGAATAGAATGTTACAGAGAATCTCGGTTATTGAATTTCTGGGAATATCAGTTACGGAATGGTCTGATGAATGTTTGGTATAGAATGGTCTGGAAAAGTCAGCTATGGAATGTTGGGCAAAGAGCTAACCGGAGAATGTCAGTTATAGAAAATTGCGGGGAATGTCAGTGCGGAATGCTTCCGGGAATGTCGGGTATGGAATGTGACAGAATCATAAATACTCACGTGACAATGGCTCTTCGACCCATTGTGTTTGGCGAGACTCACTCAGGCTCATGGTGGGAATCTGTCCCCAAACTCAAAACAATTGGTAATTTGGACATAAAATGAATAGGATTCAGATAATAACTCAAAAATGTGATTTGACATCCACTCTTATGATCACAAAAAATGTCATCCCTTATTTCGTGATCTCCTCCACTTGCTTCTTGTTTGTGTATAACATTCCCAAATCTAAACTGCTCTGGATATTCAGTTCCCAGTATCGGTCATTCTATCGCTATGTCTGTCTAATACCATTGAATCAAATGCATTTTCCTTAATGTATGCAGTGAAGTCCTGAGTCTGTTTGGGAATACAAAACACAAACAGATAGAGTGCCTCTCCTTCACCTTTATACCCCATTTCTTTCCTGCTCCATTATGTCTTTAATTCATCATATTTTCCCGGTCAGGA
>NW_025136775.1:0-1196 GCF_004010195.1 Chiloscyllium plagiosum
GAAGTCCATTTCGATCACATCTTGTGCTCTGCCATCTTCGTTACTTCTTCAAAAAATTTTATCAAGATTGTGAGATATAATTTCCCACGCACAAAGCCATGTTGACTGTCCCTAATCAGTCCTTGTCTTTCCAAATGCATATACATCCTGTACTTCAGGATTTCCTCCGACATCTTGCCCACCACCGATGTCAGGCTCACTAGCCTATAGTTCCCTGGCTTGTCTGTACCACTCTTTTTAAACAGTGGCACCACGTTTGCCAAACTCCAGTCTTCTGACACCTCTCCTGTTATTATCAACGGTACAAATCTCTCAGCAAGAAGCCCAGCAATCACTCCTCCAACTTCCCACAGAGTTTTAGGGTACACCTGTTCAGGTCCTGGGGATCTGCTTCGAACAAGGAGAGCCAATGGATGTCATTCACCTGGACTTCCAGAAGGTCTTTGACAATGTGCCGACAGGAGGCTACTGAGTAGGGCAAGGGCCCATGGTGTTAGAGGCAAGGTGCTAGCATGGATAGAAGTTTGGCTGGCTGGTGGAAGCAAAGAGTGTCGATAAAAGTATCCTTCTCAGGATGACAGCCGGTGACACGTGGCATTCCGTAAGGCTCAGTGTTGGGACCACAACTTTTCACTTTATACATTAACGATCCAGAAGAAGGATCTGAAGGCAGTCTGGCTACGTTAGAAAATGAAACAAAGATACGTATAGGGACAGGTAACGTCGAAGAAGCAGGGAGGTTCACAATGGATTTGGATAGGTTAGGATATTGGACAAAGAAGTGGCAGATGGAGTACAAAGTGGGAAATTGTGGGAACATGCACTTTGTTACGAAGAATAAAAACATGGACTACCGAGAACATTCAGATGTCTGAAGTGCCATGGGACTTGGGAGTTCTACTCCAGGATTCTCTCAATGTAAACCTGCAGGTTGAATCAGTAGTTAGGAAAGCAAATGCAGTAATGGAATTTATTTGGAAAGGATTTGAATATACTTCTGAGGCTCTATAAAGCTCTTGTCAGACCATATTTGGAGTATTGTGCGCTGTTTTGAGCTCCATATCTCAGGAAGGATGTGCCGACCTTGGAATGAGTTCACAGGAGATTCACGGGAATAGTCCCAGGAATGAAAAGCTTAAATTATGAGAACGTTTGAGGACCCGAGGTCTGTTCTTGATGCAGTTCAGAGGGATGTG
>NW_025136776.1:0-1196 GCF_004010195.1 Chiloscyllium plagiosum
ATGGGCAGGTGGCGAGAAAGGATCCCACCACTCTCCCGGGGAGAAAGGGGTGCTGCTACACCGCGATACTGTCCACCAACACAACAGCATTCGCTCTAAAAGGTAGCAATTGCCGAACTCGAAGAGACATCCTCCTGCATTGGAATGGGTACACACTCGCAGAACATCCTTGCATATGGTGTATTCGCAAATGAGACGGAGGAAGGCCTAGCACTCATTAACACTGAGTTAATGGCGGTTAGGAAGCAGTGACACAAAATCGATTAGTACTAGACATCCTGACGGCCGAGAGAGGGGGCGTCTGCAAAACGTTAGGTACCTCATGCTGTATTAATATTCCTGACGACTCCCAAAATATTACTGGTTTAATGAATGATATGAAGGCAGCTAAATGCCGGCCTCCAGAGCAGATGAATCCTGATCCCGCTGGCTCACGTCCCTGATAGAGGATGGGGGTATTGGCCTCTATCGTTCTACTAGTTGCAGGACTGGTCTTACTCATACTGCTTTGAATAACACCCTAGTTGTGTACCTGCCTACACCCTTGCTCATGAATGCAGTAGGATACGAAATGTTAAACTATCCGTGGCCCCAAAGAAGGAAGATCCGATTGCTTGTCCGCACCCTACAGCGAAGTTGACGAATGTGACATGTGAAGATGGGCTGTGTATTGGACAAAGCAGGGAAGTGGAAAAACCACCACAAAGCTTTGTTAGAGTTAGGTGGTGTATGAGGAAATGCCTGGTGTTCATAAATTATTTTTGATGTATAGCTATCTGGCTTTTTTTGGTTGTTGTCCTTGTAAATTGACAAGAATTTGGAAAATGTAATGGAAAATTGACAAAATTAACGTTTACTGTGAAATCTGTCAGAGAATGTTTTGCAAAATTTAATACTTTGCTGAAATATGCAAATACTTTGCTGAATTCTGCGTCGAGGAGTCAGCTTGTCTTTGTGGAACTTTGCAAACATTTCACCTGGTCTTGCGAGCAGCCGAGTTCATAAAAAAGCTTCGGAAAACATAAAGACAATTATGTCCAAGGCATGGGAATGAGAAAATATGAGCTCGAATGTTTCCCAACAGTTGTCCTTCAGCATGTGATAAGAATAGTATAAAAATAATATGTGAATTTTGTTCACAGCCATTACATAAGACACTTTTTCCAAGTATATTGGCCGCCCTGCATGCAGAGGTT
>NW_025136777.1:0-1196 GCF_004010195.1 Chiloscyllium plagiosum
AGGTATTAAAACGCCCACCAACAGACTGAGGAACAGCTTCATCTCCGCTGTTATCAGATGGATGAACAGACCTCACCTACATCTGAGCTGATCCTTCTGTGCACCTCATCTGGAGCTGTAACATTACACTCTACGTCCTGTTCTAATCACCCTGACGTACTAAGGTCAGGTAGAATATGTCTGGTTAGGCCGCAAAGTAATACAACAGTCAAGGAGACATAACAACCTCTCTCTTTCCTCTGGAGGCTAAGGAAATTCAGCAACATTTATTGATGTGCCACCATAGAAAGCACTCTATCTGGACGTACCACGGCTTGGCACAGCAGCTGCTCTGCCCGGGACTGTAAGAAACTACAGAGAGAGCTGTCAACACTGCCCAGCCCATCACACTGGCTCCATCTCCACTTCTCGCTGCCTGGGAGAGGCAAGCAACGTCCTCAAAGACCCCTCCCGCCCCGATTATAATCTCTCCCGGCCTCTTCAGTCAGGCGGAAGGTACAGAAGCTTATAACCAGTTCAAGGTCAGCTTCCTCCCCGCCGTCGTTAAGACTTCCTCCCGAGTGGACATCTCGAATTCCAACCCCAACCTGGAATTTCGCGTCTTGTGCAGCTGTATGCCTCACTCCGTTCGGTCACCCCTCTGATCTCCGCTTGGCCTACACTTCACAAAGTCCCTCCTCTCGCTGGGAGGCTACAAACGAACGCAGTTATTTCCAAAGCGGCCTTTCCAATACAGCCGCAACACGACCTCCCGAGCCCATAAAGACAAGAGTGCCACCCTCTGCATTAATAAAAATAACGGTCCCTTTTAAACCTTTCCTCTTTCTCTCTCACACCTTCGGCCAAACAATACTTTTCACTGTGCTGAGCGACATGACAACAAACCACGCTATGGAGAATGAAGTGAACCGTGTCATTAACACAGACTGGGATTCTACAGTAAGCCATCAGTCACTTTTGGATAAACTGCTGTCAGTGAGCCATCAACACAACCACGCGTTAATGCATTAACTTAATCCTGCCTTGTCGAACACTGATGCCTCACGTCTAGGCGTTGACACAACATTGAAAAGGAAACTGGGACACAGAGTGTGAAACAATCACAATAACCTTCACGCAACGGGAGCGGCATTCTAAATTCTTACCCACGCACCGTCACCCAAAGATCTGGGTGTTCCTGTACACCAGTCAATGAA
>NW_025136778.1:0-1196 GCF_004010195.1 Chiloscyllium plagiosum
TATGTTTCACAGAAGTTGACGTTAATAGCTGGAGGTTTCTATTATAATGAAGGAAATGCTCAATTTGGAGCCTACCAGGGAGAAGGCAATTCTGGATCTGGTATTGTGCAACGAGCCAGAATTGATCAGGCACCTCGAAGTGAAGGAACCATTAGGAAGTAGCGATCATAATACAATAAGCTTCAATCTACAATTTGAGAGGGAGAGGGTACAATCAGAAGTGACAATATTTCAGTTGAATCAAGGGAACTGTGGAGGTATGAAGGAGGAGCTGGCCAAATTTCAATGGTGCAACACCTTAGCAGGGATGACAGTGGAGGAACAATGGCAGATATTTCTGTGTATAATGCAGAAGTTGCAGGATCAGTTCATTCCAAAAAGGAAGAAAGGTCCTAGCAGGAGGCATGGGTGGCTGTAGCTGACGAGGGAAGTTAAGAAACATATGAAGAGAAAATGTATAACATAGCAAAGATAAGTGGGAAAACGGAGGACTGGGAAGCTTTTAAACAAACACAGAGGATTACTAAGATTTAAATACGCAGAGAAAAAATGAGGTACGAAGGTAAACTGGCCAAAAGTATAAAGGAGGATAGTAAACGTTTTTAGGTATGTGAAAGGCAAATAAATGGTTAAGACTAAAATTGGGCCCTTAAAGACAGGGGAACAAAGAAATGGCAGAAGAATTGCACTGGTACTTCAGATCTGTGTTCACTGTGGAAGACACAAGCTATCTCCCTGAGCTAACAGTGGCTGAAGGGCCTGAACAGAAGGGAATTTATATTTGCCAGGAATTGGTGTTGGAGGTACTGTTAGTTCTGAAGGTTGACAAGTCCCCGGGGCCTGATGGTCTACATCCCAGGGTATTGAAGCAGGTGACCCGAGAAATCGTGGATGCGTTGGTGATTATTTTGCAGAGTTCGATAGATTCGGTATCAGTTCCTGCGGATTGGAGGGTGGCTGATGTTGTACCAATTTTTAAGAAAGGTGAGAGAGCGAAAGCAGGAAACTATAGACCAGTTAGTCTGACTTCAGTGGTGGCAAAGTTGCTGGGGTCTATTGTAAAGAATGAAATTACGACACATCTGGATAGTAGTAACAAGATAGGTCCGAGTCAGCATGGGTTTATGAAGGGGAAATCATGCTTGACTATTCTTCTGCAATGTTTTGAGGATATAACTCTGAAGATGGACGAGGGA
>NW_025136779.1:0-1196 GCF_004010195.1 Chiloscyllium plagiosum
ACAGAAAGGATGATTTTATGAGAAAGGGCACAGTGAAGATTGAAGGATATTGCCAGGACTGGAAAAGACAGCAATGAGGAAGGACTGGATTGTCTAGACTTGTTCTCCTTTGAAGACAAATATTAAGATGAGGTTTGATGAAGATGTTCAAAATGGAGGAGCTTGGGTACAGTTGATAGAAAGGGCCTATTTAGCAGAAATCAGTGACAAGAGGGCAGAGACTGAAAGTGATTGGGACAATGATTTGTGGGGAGATGAGGAAAAGTGTTTTAATCCAGTGGGTAGGAGTCTGGAAGTCATTGTCTGAAAGGAGAGCAGAAGCAATGATCCCTAACTAATTTCTAATGCATTTCGATATGCATCTCATCCTTAACCTGCAGGGCAATGGACCAAATGCTGTAAAGTGGGATTACGATGGGTGGCTTGTTTCTTTGGCCTTGCAGACACGACGGAGAAGGACATGGAAGCTTGGGAACTTGGGGATATAAATTTGTAGAATTTCTCTGCATTCCCTTCCTGATTTCACTCTAAGTATACTCCCACTGCACTTATGCTTCCCGAGGGATTCACGCAATCCCCCTGTCTATACCTGACATATTCCTCCTTTTTCCTGAGCAGTGCCTCAATTTTTATATTCATCCAGTACTTCCTGTACCCACCAGCCTTACACAATGCACTAACAGGAACATACTGTCTCTGAACATCTGTTCCCTCACGTTTGAAGGTGTCCCCATCTCCAACCATCCCTTTCCCTGTGAAGAACCTTTGCCCAATCAACCTTTGAAAGTTCCTACCTCACACCATCAAAATTGGCCTCACTCCAATATTGAACTTTAATTTTTGGATCAGGTCTGTCCTTTTCTAAATTATTTTAAAACTAATAATATTATGATCCAATAAGAAAAACAAAAGAAATCCTGATGCTGGAAATCAGAAACAAAAACAGAAAATGCTGGAAATCGTCAACAGGTCTGGGAGCATCTGTGGAGAGAAATCAGAATTGATGTTTCGGGTCCAGTGGCCGTTCTTCCGAACTGATGGTAGCTGGGAGAAAGTTGGCTTTTTTAGAGAAGATGGGGTTGGGGATGGGTTGAGGAGTAAGTGACAGGTGAAGAAACAGCCTAAAGTGAGAGATGGACAGTCAGACAGACAAAGGTGTGTTCATGGTCAGCTTAGGAAACCCAACCCCAACCCAA
>NW_025136780.1:0-1196 GCF_004010195.1 Chiloscyllium plagiosum
CTAGGCCCCGAACCCTACCGTTCAACCATTTTATTTTTTTTTTTCTTATTTTTTTTTTTTTATTTTATTAAACAAGTTACAAAACAATTTACAAAAAACATTGACTGCTGTACACGAAAGACAGCAGTTTTACAAGGGAGGGGAGCAGCAAAGCTAGGCCCCGAACCCTACCGTTCAACCATTTTACAGGGAGGAGGACAAACCTCAAATCCCAGTTCCACGTGTGACAAGACAATGACAATGACATTTATACATTAGACAATACCGTTACATACAAAAGTGCAGACAATACAGACCCAGCAAGCCCCCGCCCCTCCCACCTTCCGACCGCTCTAAGGCAGCCCGCCCCTACCCACCCTGGGCCTTCTTTCAGTTGTTGCTGCCAGCATCCAATTGGCCAGCAGTAGTCAAGTGGTGCGAGTCTTTTCAACCACAGGATTTGAGTGGCTGAGAAGGCTGCCAGTCACCACTTAAGTGCCTGATTGGCTCTTGATTTGGTAGACTTTCTCACTGGTGGAAGCCAACAGCCTTAAGCTTTTAAAGATGCCTACTTGTCACTTTACTAAAAAGAAGGAAAAGCCCATGACCATGTCCATCAAGAAGGACAAGGGCAGCAGACACATGAGAACACCACCCCCTACAAGTTCATCTCCAAACCACCCCCCATGCTGATTTGGAAATATGTTACCATATTAAAGACAACTGGGGACGGGCAATAAATTGTCACTCAGCCCATAATGCCTCCTTTCCACAAGGGAATAAAAAAAATTCTGATGGATTCTTGTTTAATCATATAAATGCATTATGATTTCTCCTCATCTGCTTCAATTGTATTCAATCTTGTTGATGTGTTTTCAGTGATCATTCCCTCTCCAACTGACCATTCCCTTACTCCCGCTTTCTGTCCAGACTGCAACATTGTGCTCAATACCTTTTCTTAAAGTTTTGAGCCTAGTTGTTCCTTTGCTCCTCTTTGTGCTGTTTCATTGTGTCATAGTAATTCTTCAGAATTTTAAGTATAAATATATGCAAATGTGATGGAAGATGTTCACAGTCGACTCTGGTGGGGAGGATCAATTGTAGCACAACATTTTGATTTTGATTTTAGTTTAGTGATGCTTTAATTGTTGCACGTCCCCTTCTCAGCTTCTTCACTTATTTGAGGATAATGAGGTGGACTGCTAACGTGAATGAAA
>NW_025136781.1:0-559 GCF_004010195.1 Chiloscyllium plagiosum
TACAGGAATGGACAGTGTGACAGATTAATGGATAGTGTGACACAGTAATGGGCAGTGTGACACAGTAATGGACAGTGTGATATAGTAATGGACAGTGTGATACAGTAATGGACAGTGTGACACAGGAATGAACAGTGTGACTCAGGAATGGACAGTGTGACAGATTAATGGACCGTGTGACACAGTAATGGGCAGTGTGACACAGTAATGGACAGTGTGATATAGTAATGGACAGTGTGATACATTAATGGATAGTGTGACACAGGAATAGACAGTGTGACAAATTAATGGAGAGTGTGACACAGGAATGGACAGTGTGGTACAGTAATGGACAGTGGGATAAATTAATGGACCGTGTGACACAGGAATGGACAGTCTGACACAATATTGGACAGTGTGATTCAGTAATGGACAGTATGACACAGGAATGGTCGGTGTGACTCAGTAATGGACAGTGTGATAAATTATTGGACGGTGTGACACAGGAATGGACAGTGTGACACAGCAATGGACAGTGTAATAAATTAATGGACAGTGTGACACAGGAATGGACAGTGTG
>NW_025136781.1:566-1196 GCF_004010195.1 Chiloscyllium plagiosum
TTGGACAGTGTGACCCAGGAGTGGACAGTGTGATACAGGAATGGACAGTGTGACGCGTTAACGAACAGTGTGACACAGGAATGGACAGTGTGATATAGGAATGGACAGTGTGTCAGATTAATGGATAGTGTGACACAGTAATGGTCAGTGTGATAAATTATTGGACAGTGTGACACAGGAATGGACAGTGTGACACAGCAATGTACAGTGTAATAAATTAATGGACAGTGTGACACAAGAATGGACAGTGTGATACAGTGTTGGACAGTGTGACCCAGGAGTGGACAGTGTGATACAGTAATGGACAGTGTGACACAGGAATAGACAGTGTGACTCAGGAATGGACAGTGTGATACAATATTAGACAGTGTGACCCAGGAATGGACAGTGTGACACATTAATGGACCGTGTGATACAGTAATGGACAGTTTGATAAATTAATGGACAGTGTGACACAGGAATGGTCAGTGTGAAACAGGAATGGACAGTGTGATACAGGAATGGACATTGTGACACAGGAATGAACAGTGTGATATAGTAATGGATAGTGCGATATAGGAGTACACAGTGTCACACAAGAATGGACAGTGTGATAACGTAATGGACAGTGTGACGCATTAATGAACTGTG
>NW_025136782.1:0-1196 GCF_004010195.1 Chiloscyllium plagiosum
GAAACACACTGTGACACTCTCTGACACAGGCAGGGACACAATGTGACACTCTCTGACACTCTCCAACACACTGTGACACTCTCTGAGACACACTGTGACACTCTCTGACACTATCTATGACATATTGTGACACTTTCTATCACATCTTAAACACTCTGTGACACTCTCTGACAGATGGTGACACACTGTGAAAATCTCTGACACCGACTGTGACACTTTCTAAATCTCTGAGACACACTGTGACAGAGAGAGTGCCTCTGAGAGAGTCAGAAAGTGTCACAGTGTGTTTCAGTGTATCACAGTCTGTCAGAGAGTGTCACAGTGCGCCTCAGAGAGAGTCAGAGAGTGTCACAGTGTGTCTCAGTGAGTGTCACAGTGCGTCTGAGAGAGTCAGAGAGTGTCACAGTGTGTCTCAGCCTGTGTCAGAGAGTGTCACAGTGTATCTCAGAGAGTGTCAGATAGGGTCAGAGAGAGTCTTAGTTTGTCTGAGAGAGTGTCAGATAGAGTAAGAGAGTGTGACAGTGTGTCTAAGAGAGTTTCAGAGAGAGTCAGACAGTGTCACAGTGTGTCTCAAAGAGTGTCACAGTATGTCATACTGTGCCTCAGAGAGTGTCAGAGAGAGTCAATGTGTGTCACAGTCTCTCAGAGAGTGTAACAGTGTGTTTCAGAGAGGGTCAGAGAGTGTCACAGTGTGTCTCAGAGTGCCAGAGAGAGTCAGATAGTGTTTCAGTGTGTCACAGTCAGTCAGAGAGTGTCACATTGTGCCTCAGAGAGAGACAGAGCGTGTCACAGTGTGTCTCAGAGAGTCAGGGAGAGTCAGAAAGTGTCACAGTCTGTCTCAAAGAGCGTTACAGTGTGTCACTGTTTGTCAGAGAGTGTCACAGAGGGTTTCAGATGTGCTAGAAAGTGTCACAGAGAGTGTCAGAGAGTGTCTTCGTGCGTCTCAGAAAGTATCATAGTTTGTTGGAGAGTGTCAGAGAGTGTCACAGTGTGTCTCTGCCTGTGTCAGAGAGTGTCATATCAGTGTGTCTCAGAGACTGTGACACTCGCTGACAGATTGTGATACTTTCTGACTCTCCCTGAATCTCTGAGACACACTGTGACACTCTCTGACTCTCTCTAAGAAGCACTGTGACACTCTCTGACAGACTGTGACACACTTAAACACACTCTGAGTGACGGTGACAGACTGTGTG
>NW_025136783.1:0-1196 GCF_004010195.1 Chiloscyllium plagiosum
TTGATTTGTGAATAGTTGTTAAAATGAATCGATCCCCTTTTCTTTAAGTCGTGGAATTTTGGAGTTTTGTATCACTCATATTTTAGCATATTAAGAGGCGAGATGAGGTAATCTGGGTGTTCAGTTTAATTAATAGAAAGGTTCACTGCCATGTCGTTACACATCACTAATGATTTCATTTCAGAAGCAGCATATACGCAATCTGGGTGTTCAGTTTAATTAACAGAAGGGTTCACTGCCGTGTCGTTACACATCACTAATGATTAAATTTCAGAAGCAGCAAATACGCTGAGCCATTAGAAAAAATAAACTGAATTGTCTCAAGCTTCATTCCGATTTACATAAATCTGAACAAATTCAAAGAAACTCAGTGGTCTGACAGAACCTATGGAGAAAACAAAGTTAACAGAGACCGTTAGTTGGATCTGGGGTAGTTATTCATGGCAGCCATTACCTTTGCTGGTTGTTCACCTAGCAATTCCTGTTTCTGCCTATCTCCCTGTTCCAAACCAACAAGCTATGACGCACGTGTTTGAGGTATTCTGATGGCATGACGGGTCACGCGTCTAACGTTGGGTACGAAAATTGTCAGTTTGACTCCTACCTGGAGTAGAGCGTTCTGCTTTCCCATATTTGAATTTGACATTTTTCCTGATGTAAATTTCCTGACACCTGTTCTATGAGTGCTGTCTTGCCAGGCTCCTTGGGTCAGTAAGATTTTGAAATTTCTTGTGCACATGAGAAGTTTGGAGGGACTATCCCAGCTCACTGCCCATTTCATATCTCACCTCACCACAATGGTTGTCATTGTCGGGGGAAATGGCTTGCGTTACACCTAAACTTGCCTTTTGTCAACGAACCTTTTGTTGGGGGTCCAAAGACTTGACGTGAAGGACACGGAGTGGATATAATCGTGAGGCATCTACCCATCTCGGGCAAGTGTCTCCGTGGGTTAAAATGAGGATGTTTTACATAAGGGGATTATAACGCAATGTGACCAAGTCAACTCAGGCCCATTATTATGTCATTTACGATTGCAAGAGGAATAGCTTTCACGTTTGCCCTGGAAACACCAGAGCACACGAGGCTCTCAAATAAATACTGGAAACTTGCAATGGAATAGATAAATGGCGGTGAGCCACACCAAACGATGGTCCACGTAACATTTCTTCACACTGTAATAACTGGAAGAAATT
>NW_025136784.1:0-1196 GCF_004010195.1 Chiloscyllium plagiosum
AAGACTAACAGCTTTACAGAATCGAATGGCTTTCGGCTATCTTTTGGCTGAAAAAGGGAAAACCTTTGCTCTGATTGGTAAGGAATGCTGCACCTTCATCCCAGACACCTCTTCCACAGTGGAAGATAAGACAGAAATAATAAAGAAAAAGATAAGCAGTATAAGAGAAATTGGGGATGAACTCCGAAGAGATGAAGAATGGGGATGGGGTGACTGGAGACTGACCGGTTGGAGAAAATGGCTGGTTAACTTAGGCATGTATCTATTACTAATAATTGTAGGTCTACTGATAGGATTTAATGTGTTAAAGTGGATAATAACTCAGCTGGTAATGTCTTTGGAAGGACAACATCAATAATGGTCATGACAATAGCACAAGTGCAAGAAAGAGAGAGTAGAAGATTACTCCTAGAGTTTGAAAACAGACAGACTCAGAAGGACAGAAATGGCAAGATTGTGAACCTCGGCACCATAGGGTGAAAAGAGGGCAGAAAAAAATGCAAAAACAACAAATAGTATAAAAAAAGAAATGGGGGAGTTGTAGGAAATGGGGAAGTGTGTTGCTTTTGCAGAAATAGAAAAGCAAGAGTGTGTAAGTGCAGAAAAGGGGTACAAGAAAAATATCACTTAAGCAAGCATTAGGGAAATGTGTCTTTATCTTTAATGTAAAATTGTGGATAATTGAGTACTTACTTTAGTGCAGAATTATTAAAGCAAATAATTTCTTTCATCATAATGTTTTGAATAATAGTCTCAGCAAAATAGCTGAGATAGCTGACTCGCATGAACTAGGCACGAAATGATACATTGTTAAAACGTATGTTCAAGAATGGAATGTACCTGTGAACAATGGAAGATGTTACAAGCAATGTAAAAAGAACATCAAGATCCAAGTTTAGCAGAATCTTCCTTATGTCAGCACGTACAGAGGGAAGGGTCGCCAACTTGGAGAAGGGGGTGGGGAAATAACAGGACCAGATCGCATGTTAGTCAGAGCATAAATTTGATTGGGTAATTTCGAAGTCAGAAGTCAGAAGAACACTTGGTTGTCTCGTCTAAATTTTATTGATTTTGTTTCCAACAGGTCCAATGCGTCCATTCCCACCAATGTACTCGAAACCCATTTGCCAGTCATAGGTCTTATTCCCTTCAACTCTTTCTAATCATATTCCCATCCAGATGTCTTTTAAAATTTG
>NW_025136785.1:0-1196 GCF_004010195.1 Chiloscyllium plagiosum
TGTAGATCACGAACAGCAGAGGTCCCTCTGGAAGACCACTAGTAACTGCCCTCCATTCCGAAAAACATCCTTCCACCGCTACCCTCTGTCTCCTGTGACTTAGCCAGTTCTGTATCCATATTGTCAGCTCACCCGATACCATGTGACTTCACCCTTTGTACCAGTCTTCCATGAGGGACCTTGTCAAAGGATTTATTAAAGTCCATATAGAAAACATCAACCGCTTTTTCCCCATCAATCATCTTCATCAGTTCCTCAAGGAGGAGACATTAACAGTGTTGTGGGCTCAAGCATGAAGCTTGTTTGTCAATCTTCATGAAGGTAGCTGGACCTTCACAGGTTACTGGGCTCTACACCAGCTGCAAGGATATGGACTGGAAGTGGAAGGGTATGATTACCCCTGATTTGTGGGGAAGAATTTAACATCCTCGTGTTTGGGAGATACTTGGGACCCCACCTTGGTCTCATCTTTGATCCCTTTAGGACTGGGGCAGAAAGGCAAATGGCCTGCTCTCCTCGCCCACTGTCAATTCAAATCCTTAAGTCAGCAAATGCCTGCTCATCTGAAGACCTTATACCACCAACACTGGTTCTCAACCAGTGGTGGGTGAAGAGGTAACCACACAGGGAGCCGACAACACTGTGAGCCGTGAGGGCTGTGCCTCAGTCAAAGGAATTCAGTGACTAAAGGAATGCCAGTTGATAGCTACCCATCCCACCTTTGTTCACCCAAGACCTTCACTCAAGGGCAAATAGGAAGAGGCAAGAAAATGCTGGCCAGCCAGCAACGCCCCTTCCCACAAATGAATAGAGAAAAAATATTCTGGGTCCTTCAGTTCATATTCTCACTCCCACGCTTTAAAAACTGAGGAAGAGAAAATAAACCTATTAAATTACAGACCAGTCAGCCTGACGTCTGTCCTGGGATATTTTTTCAAGAGATTGTAAAGACACAGACTTCAAAATGTTGATCTACTTAAGAATGCTCTCAAGTGTTTAAAAAATAACACTTGTACAATTAAAAGGGGATGGCCAGTTCTCCCAGCTCAGCTTAAATCTGGTTTGGTTTGGTTTTTTAGCAGCCTGGCTGTTCACTGAAGGCAGTCAGGCAGCTTTGAGGCTGCTGGACCAAGAAACAGCTGCATGGAAGAGGGTGTTCCATGCTGCCCTCTCTGTCTTTCTCTCTCTCTCTCTCC
>NW_025136786.1:0-917 GCF_004010195.1 Chiloscyllium plagiosum
GAGGGTCCAGTGGGAAGGATGCCCATGTTTAATCGTGTCTATTGCAGGGTGGTCCATATTTATTAGCAGACTGTCCAGTGGAAGGAGTTCCATGTTTACTGGTCCCTTTTGGAGAGTTCAGTGGGTCATAGACACCATGGTGGGTACGGGGCTGAGTTCCATTCTGTTGTAACTATGAGATTATCCAGCTCTCATCGCAGTGAAACATCCTGACCTGGAGACTGATCATGGAAGGGGAAGGACAGGGGAAAGGATTGGAACATGTTGTGCATGGACAGGATGGGTCAGTTGTTCAGAGCCTGTCCTGTCCCTCCAGTTCACTCTGATGGCCTGAGGATCTCCTCTCTCTGCTGGGCCTTCATAGAATGAGGTTTGTGTCCAAACCAGTCCCCAGTGAGAATAGGCCAACAGCACAGAACTACCCTTCATTTGACAAGAATCTGTCCATCTTCCTGAGAGAGGCCAAAGCCTGCTCAGTGTGGGAAATGGGGCCTTACTCCAGGAGAAGACATGCCTCTGGGGTCAATGGTTAACATCCACTCATGAGGCAAAGCAGAGGGGGATTCGCCCTGCATTTAAATATTGCCACCTGGCAGACTGTGGAAAAGAGAGAGAAGAGAGTCAGTGAGAGAGATAGAGGGAGAGAGTGTGTGTGAGAGGGTGAGAGATAGAGAATGAGGAGTGTCTGGGACAGTGTGAGATGTGTGAATCGAGTGAGTGAGAGGTAGAGATGGTGAGGTTGAGGGATAGAGAGAGAGAAATAGGATGTTACTGAGAGGGATGGAGAGAGAGAAAGAGAGAAACAGACAGAGGAGGAGAAAGAGAGTGTGAGACTAAGAGTGAAGGGAATCAGGATAGAAGGGTTGAGTTGTGAGTGATTGAGAGAGAGAGAGAGAGACAAGAGTAGGATTTGAGAC
>NW_025136786.1:1039-1196 GCF_004010195.1 Chiloscyllium plagiosum
ACAAAAGAGAGGGAGGAAGAGTAAAAGAGGAAGGAATAGAGAGGGCAGATCACAATTGGAGGGAGTGAGGGAGTGAATGAGGGAAACAGTGAGAGGTGAAGAAATGGAGATTGTGAGACAAGTTAAGAAGCAAAAGAGAGTTAGAGAGATTGGCTAT
>NW_025136787.1:0-1197 GCF_004010195.1 Chiloscyllium plagiosum
CTCACCCAGCTACCCCAATTTACCAACCCCTTCACCCAGCTACCTAATCCACTAACCCCTTCACCCAGCTACCCCAATTCACCAACCCCTCACCTAACTACTCCAATTCACCAACCCTTCACCAGTCACCCCAGTCGCTAAGCTAGACTCTTTCCAGCAGCCCCTGCCCAGTGAGCCCACACAGCCAGCTATCCCCATCCAGTTAACCCTGTAATGCAGAAACTTAAGCAACAGAAAGGCACAACTAAAAACTATTGAGGTATACATGCTAAGATGGTCATTTGAAGTAACAAGTAATTAGAGTAATAAGTAATTTGGCAAAATTAGGAGACAGCAAATCAGGGATATGTTAAATCTGAGAAAGCAACAAAGAAAATAACTAAGAGAAGATTGAAATTGGACAGTCTTTGTTATGTAGTATCAAAGGAAATATGGTTAGAGTGGAGAGTGATGGAGATGGGACTGTCAGGATGAAGGCAAACAGGAATGTGTAAGATCAGATGAAAAGGTGTAGTGGCAACAGACATAAACACATTGGGACTGGGTGATGAATGGGTGACTGATTGGAAGACATAAAAAAGGATGATCCGATATGGCAACATCAAGTAAAATGAGGGAAGGTGAGAGGGAGGCGTGGGAGACAGGGGGAGAAAATTGGAAGCATATGAAGACGGAGAAGAAGAGCATTAGTTAGAGGAATATTATATCTCTAGAGTTTATACAATCATGTGGAACTCCTCAAAATACTGCTGATAATAATGAAGGAACAGCAACTTTCAATGGCTTCCTGCAACACGAAGTTTGTAGATATGGAAATTTAGCTTTGTATTTGAGAACAAAATTAATGAAGGGGAAACTTTGCTTCAAATGTGAGTCACTGTTCTCTCTGTGCTAATTTGGTCCTGTCACACTGTTCTCCAAGTTATGCTGCATTCTTCAAAGTTGCCTGCCTGCTTTTAGCTTCTGCTCACCTCTCTGTTAGTCCCTTTCCCTTTTCCCTGGCTTCCAATTTCTGTCCTTGTCCTTTCAGCTCATTGTCCTACACTCATTGTTCAAGTAAATGGGTTTAAATGGAACATTTAGCATATATAAAACCATACTCTGATTAACCATAATAAATAGATCACAAATATTGATACATTAAAACTGGACTTTGGCACTTTGTTGACATTTGACAAGTTTTAGTAACTGGAGCAT
>NW_025136788.1:0-1197 GCF_004010195.1 Chiloscyllium plagiosum
GCACTTACACTGGGATAGACTCAGGTTGTTGATACTGATTCCTGATGAACTGCTTCTGCCCAAAACATCGATTCTCCTGATTCTCGGATGCTGCCTGAACTTCTGTGCTTTTCCAGAAATCGACTCTCTACTCTGATGTCCAACATTGGTAGTCCTCACTGTCTCCTAATTGATGCTCTAACATGATGACCAAGTGGAGCAGTGATTGCACAGAGAGACTGCTCCATGTTGTTCCTCGCGGCTCCGTTGCTTATGACACACACGTGGGACTTTAAAGTGTTTTTCTAGTGGTGAGGAGGGAAGCCATATGCCTTGTGTGAAGATTCAAGAAGGCTTATTCCATCTCCAAGAAGCCAGCCTGTGTTCTCTATGTAGGGCGGGAGCTAATTGGAATGGATACCTGCTTCAGATGGAAGGTATTGTGGCTGCTCTTGGGGATTGTGAATTACCTGACGTTCTGTACAGGGTTCACACGCCGACTGCAAAATAACATGGGGATAGCTATTTTAGGAATATAAACTATGAGGAAAGTCAGGTTTGACTGATGAATGGACTCTCTAAGTTCAAATAATGCTGATCTTGTTCATATTGATGTTGTCTAGTGCACGTCCTGTGCAGTGTAAACTATATGCCTTACTCTATCCAAGTCTATTTCCAACCTATGATCTGTCTGACCATGCTTACTATGATCTTCCTCCACTGCTCGAAAATAAAGTGTTTCCCTGTACTGAGGTAAACATGGCAATAAATGAAACCAATCAATCCTGGTTAGAGTATGGGATTTCTCACCCCATCAATGTCTCTTTTGGAAAGATGTGATCGCTGCCACTCCTCGTGTTTCAGTATCACCATTTCTTCATCTCTCACAGCTCTACGGATTAAACACGCACCTTCTTTACTCAATCCTTATGTTGCCAGCATCCGTGACTGTGTTAAGGATATCATTCCTTACAAAAGAGATCAAATCTGGACAGAGTGCCGCTCATGCTCTCTCAGCAAGGCTCTCCAACTGCAGTAAGATGACTTTACTTATGTACTCGAATCATCTTACAATGAAGGACAGCATACCATTGTCTGCACCCATGACTTACACAGCATTTGATTCAGACCATTCGGCATAGTCTTGTGAGTGGGAGATCATGCTTCCCAAATTTGTTAGCGTTATTTGATGAAGTGACCAGGAAGGTTGATGAGGGC
>NW_025136789.1:0-1197 GCF_004010195.1 Chiloscyllium plagiosum
AGCTGGTAATACATGGGTTGTCTGCAACACCTCAATTCTATGATCCACCAGTAATACAACTTGATGAACATCTGCCCAGTTCTCCTCATTGGGACATCATTGTTAAAATGGTGACATTCTGGGACACACTCAGATTCTTTATCTGTGTATGCTTTTTGATACAACTGCTTTAGTTTCTGTTATAATCTCTCTGTGATAATTCAGTTAATTTCTCTGAACAAGAAATATCCACTTTGTCTTCCACCTGTTCTTGTTTTTTTCTCTCAACCATTTGATCAAACATAGTCTTTGACAAAATTAACTTTAACTTCCTTATCTTTATTCCTTGATTTCTCCTGCTGCTTCAGATTGTGGCTTTGTAACCCTATTGCCACACAGTCTGGAAAACTTCCTGTGCACCTCAGTTGTCAGTTTGCCCACTGGCTTTTCAACCACGGTAGGCTTCACTCCCCTGTGATCCAGCTATACCATTACTAAGGATAAGTTGGTTTACTGGAACTGAGAGTTCCTCTAGTACTCCTTCCACCATTTAGCTACATTTCACCAGACTCTCCAACCTCACTTTATATCATGGCACACTGCTCCTCTCACCATGAATTCCACATATTACCACTTTACCTCACAACACTCCTTCTGAACTACACACCTTCTCATCTCTCACCATCAAAGATTGACTTGTATCTCTCAAAATTTTAATTTCTTTCCCTGCTCCACTTGGCGTACACACGCACACAGGCTTTACCCTCAGAAGGAAATTATTTAAAGCGATCTGTCACTTTCTTCTCAACCAGTCCCTGACCAGGCTGTACATTATGGTGCAGTTTTTTACCTTCCACTGTGCTTTCCTTTTCCATTTCTGGGAACCTCCCGGGCTCATCCCAGTGCTTTTTCTAACCCACCAACACTACGGCCTCATGTGGCCCATCTCATTGCAATGAAAACAGTTGAGCTTTTTTACTTCTCTCTGCCCATTGCAGGTTCCCTGTTTACCCTGTAATAAACTATCTTTACTATCATCAATGGGATCTCCCTTTCCCTTACCGCTTGAGAATTTCACTTTTCCCCTTTTCTATGCCTCACAGATTGAAATTATTGTCGGATGCCAAATGTTGATTTATGAACCAACTCATAATCATTTGGCATTTCCATTGCTAATCTTGCTGCTTTAACTCTCTGCTTTTCCACATGAATTCTTCT
>NW_025136790.1:0-1197 GCF_004010195.1 Chiloscyllium plagiosum
TCCCCATGTCTGTGTGGAGTGTGCACATTCTCCCCATGTCCATGTGGAGTGTGCACATTCTCCCCATGTCTGTGAGAAGTTTGCAAATTTTCCCCGTGTCTGCGTGAGGTTTGCACATTCTCACCGTGTCTGTGTGGAGGTTGCGGACTTTCCCTGTGTCTGTGTGGAGATTGCACTCTCCCTGTGTCTGTGTGGAGTTTGCACATTCTCCCTGTGTCTGTGTGGAGTTTTCACATTCTCCCCGTGTTGTGTGGATTTTGCACAATCTCCCTGTGTCTGTGTGGAGGTTGCACATTCTCCCTGTGTCTGTGTGGAGTTTGCACATTCGCCCTGTGTCTGTGTGGACGATGCACCTCTCTCCCCGTGTCTGTGTGGAGTTGGCACATTCTCCCTGTGTCTGTGTGGAGTTTGCACATTCTCCCCGTGTCCGTGTGGAGTTTGCACATTCTCCCGGGTCTGTGTGGCATTTGCACATTCTCCCCGTGTCTGTGTGAAGTTTGCACATTCTCCCTGTTTCTGTGTAGAGGTTGCACATTCTCCCTGTGTCTGTGTGGAGTTTGCAAATTCTCCCCGTGTCAGTGTGGAGTTTGCACATTCTCCCTGTGTCTGTGTTGATTTGCACATTCTCCCCGTGTCTACGTTGAGTTTGCACATTCTGCCTGTGTCTGTGTGGCGTTTGCACATTCTCCCCATGTCCGTGTGGAGTTTCCACATTCTCCCCATGTCTGTGAGAAGTTTGCAAATTCTCCCCGTGTCTGCGTAGAGTTTGCACATTCTCCACATGTCGGTGTGGAGTTTGCACATTCTCCCTATGTCTGTGGGGCGTTTGCACATTCTCCCTGTGTTTGTGTGGAGTTTGCACATTCTCCCCGTGTCTGTGATGTGTTTGCACATTCTCCCCGTGTCTTTGTGGAGTTTGCACATTCTACCCGTGTCTGCGTGGTGTTTGCACATTCTCCCCGAGTCTGTGATGTGTTTGCACATTCTCCCCGTGTCTGTGTGGAGTTTGCTCATTCTTCCCGTGTCTGTGTGGAGTTTGCACATTCTCCCCTGTGTGGAGTTTGCACATTCTCCCTGTGTCTGTGTTGAGTTTGCACATTCTCCCAGTGTCTGTGTGGGGTTTGCACATTCTCCTTGTGTCTGTGTGGAGATTGCACATTCTCCCCATGTCGGTGAGAAGTTTGCAAATTTTCCCCG
>NW_025136791.1:0-1197 GCF_004010195.1 Chiloscyllium plagiosum
ATGAGGATTGCAAATGCTGAAAATCAGAGTCGATAAGTGTGGCGCTAGAAAAGTACAGCAGGTCAGGCAGCAGCCGAGTAACAGGAGAATCCACTTTCGGCTATAAGCCGTTCATTGGGAATGTATAGGGTGTGGACGTGGGGTAGGTATCCAAGACTGTCCTATGCTTGCTGTGGTTGGAGGAGTGGAGTTCAATGGTGCAGGTGCAGCAAGTGAAGGAGATGCGTTGGAGGGCATTATTAAAACCATCAGAGAGGAAATTATGGTACTTGGATACGAGGACGTCTGGGATACGTTGGAGTAGAATTGTTCCCCTGGGAGCAGATGCGGTGGAGACAGAGGAATCAGAAAGGGTCAGTGTTATTACAGATGGGAGGAGGGGTACTCCACGTAGTTGTGGGAGTTCGCAGTTTTGAATTAGATGTCCGTGTTGAGTCAGTTGCTGGATTGATTACGGAGAGGTTCAGGTTGGGGAGGGCTGTATCCGAGCTGATTCAGATGAACTTGAGTTCAAGGAGGAAAATGGTTGTGAAGTTGATGTACTGGTCAACCGCCTCGTGGGAGAACGAGTTTGCGCTGATACACTCATCGATTTAAGTGAGGAAAAGGTGGGGAATTATGCCAGTGTAACTCCCGAAGAATGGCTAAACTACATATCCGACGAAGAGGTAGGTATAGGTAGGGCCATGGCTACACATTTGGCCGAATGGAAGTGGGGGAATTCGGATGAGAAATTGTTGACGGTGCGGACCAGTTCAGCCAATCGAATGAATGTATCATGGTGTTATTGGGGTACTGGTTGGGTTAGCGGCAAGGAAGGAAACGGAGGGCTTGCAGGCCTTTACCATGATGTGTAGAGGTCTACAGGACGTAGACGTCCATTGTGAAGATGTGGTGTTTTGGGCCGATGAAACAAAAGCCACGGAGGAGCTGGAGTTCGTGGGTGGTAGCCCAATCGTGTGCGGGGTGTTCCTGGACCAAGGGAGAGCGGATGTCGAAGTATTTCTGCAAGCACATCCCAGGATTTTTGCTGACTGTGTGGTAACAAGATATTACAAGTTGAAAAAGGAGAGAGCAAAGAGAACAGATGAGCACATTCAAATGGATATTGCAGATATCCTGCTTGATTCGACGTTTGAAAGAAAGTAGGAGTAAATGGGTGATAAAGGAGAGATCTTCAGCTCTGGAAATTTAACC
>NW_025136792.1:0-1197 GCF_004010195.1 Chiloscyllium plagiosum
GATGGAGGACAAAGTGGTTATTTTTAGCTCAGATAAATTAATCGAATTACAACAGAAAGATTAAACATGGAAGCAATTGCACCAACAACCATATACAGAAGAGGAATCTGAGTGTATTCATGAATGTCACTATCTTAAAGATTATGTCTTGATGAGGAAATGGAGACCATCACATATTCAGTCGGATGAGAAATGGGCAGAAGTTCATCAAGTTCTATTGCCAGTGGGCTATCGAAAAAAATGTTGGGGTTGGCACATGAATTACCAGCATGAGGTCATTTACAGTCAGAAAAACTCATGCCAAAATACAAAAACATTTTTACTGTCCTGGACTGTACAAGGATGATGTTGAATTTTGCCAGCAATGTCACGTGTGTCAGGCAATTGGAAAGCCTCAGGCAGCTTTAAAACCAGCAAGTTACCTACCCATTCCTGCATTTAAGGAACCTTTCACAAGTGTCTTAATTAATTGTGTAGGACCCCTACCTAAAACAAAAAAAGTGGGAATGAGCATTTGTTGACAATAATGGATGCTTTCACTCAATTTTCTAGGGCATTTGCAATATGTGATATCACAGCATAAAAGGACTGTGGAAGAGTTATACAACTTTTTCACTGGATACGGACTACCCACAGAGATACAATCAGATCAAGGGCCAGGTTTTTCATCAAAATTATTCGAAGAAGTTATAGATAGCTCAGGAATAAAAGAATTCAAATGCACTGCCTCCCATCCAGAATTGCGGGGAGCATTAGAAAGGTGGCATCAAACTTAAAAGACTATGTTAGCAGCATATAGTCAAAACTATCCAGACGATTGAGATAAAGGTTTGTTATTTTTGCCATTGATGATAGATAAATCATTCGACCAAATCCAGTCCATTTGAATTAGTTTTTTGAGCATGAAGTAGAGGATGACTGAAATTCATTCAGGAGAAATGAGTGTGTCAGAATTCAGAGACCACACACTTGGACTATGTGTCAAATTTTAGGGAAGGTTAAATGGACGGGATGAGTTGGCGAGACAGCGCTTAAAATTGTCACAGCACATGATGAAGCGGGAAACACACAAGAAATTAAAAACTCACAATTTTGCTCACGGTGATAAAGTGTTAGTTTTACTTCCAGTTGTAGGTGAATCGTAAAGAGATTGAGTGAGGTCTACGGATAGGAAGAAGTCTCACACAGTATTTCATG
>NW_025136793.1:0-243 GCF_004010195.1 Chiloscyllium plagiosum
ATCAGGCAGGGGGAGATTGATGTCAGTGACTGTGGTGCAATTTTATATCAAACAGGGGGAGATTGGTGTCAGTGACTGTGGGTCTGGTTTATATCAGACAGGGGGAGATTGGTGTCAGTGACTGTGGGGCTGGTTCATATCAGACAGGGGGAGTTTGGTGTCAGTGTATGAGGGGCTGGATTATATCAGAAGAGGGGAGATTGGTGTCAGTGTCTGCGGGTCGGGTTTATATCAGACAGGGGG
>NW_025136793.1:262-1197 GCF_004010195.1 Chiloscyllium plagiosum
CTGTGGGGCTGGTTTATATCAGACAGGGGGAGATTGGTGTCAGTGACTGTGGTTTAGTTTATATCTGACAGGGGGAGAGTGGGGTCAGTGACTGTGGGGCTGGGTTATATCAGACAGGGGGAGATTGGTGTCAGTGTCTGTGGGGATGGTTTATGTCAGACAGGTGAAGATTGGTGTCAGTGACTGTGGGGATGGTTTAAGTCAGATAGGGGGAGATTGGTGTCAGTGACTGTGGTTTAGTTTATATCTGACAGGGGGAGAGTGGTGTCAGTGACAGTGGGGCTGGTTTATATCAGACAGGGGGAGATTGGTGTCAGTGAATGTGGGGCTGGATTCTATCAGACAAGGGGAGATTGGTGTCAGTGACTGTGGGGCTGGTTCATATCAGACAGGGGGAGATTTGTCTCAGTGTCTGTGGGGCAGGTTTATATCAGACAGGGGGAGATTGGCGTCAGTGACTGTGGGGCTGGATTATATTAGACATGGGAAGATTGTGGTCTTTGTCTGTTGGGATGGATTATATCAGATAGGGGGAGATTGGTGTCAGTGACTGTGGGGCTGGTTCATATCAGACAGGGGGAGATTTGTCTCAGTGTCTGTGGGGATGGTTTATATCAGACAGGGGGAGATTGGCGTCAGTGACTGTGGGGCTGGATTATATTAGACATGGGAAGATTGTGGTCTTTGTCTGTTGGGATGGATTATATCAGATAGGGGGAGATTGGTGTCAGTGACTGTGGGTCTGGTTTATATGAGACATGGGGAGATTGGTGTCAGTGTCTGTGGGGCTGGTTTAGATCATACAGGGGGAGTTTGGTGTCAGTGACTGTGGGGCTGGTTCATATCAGACAGGGGCAGATTGGTGTCAATGACTTTGGTTTGGTTTATATCAGACAAGGTGTAGATTGGTGTCAGTGACTTTGGGGCTGGTTTAT
>NW_025136794.1:0-1197 GCF_004010195.1 Chiloscyllium plagiosum
TATCAATGACTAGGGTATGTAGGTTCAGGTTAAAGGGGAACGAGTTTAAAGGAGATGTGAGAGGAATGATTTTAACACAGAGGGTGGTAAGTGCCTCAAATGTGCTTCCAGAGGTGGAGGTGGAGCTGGACACAATTGCAAAGTTGACGAGACATCTTGACATACATATGCACTAGGTGGGAATTGAGGGATATGGACCATAAAGAAGAAAGGTCTTTTAGATCAGAAATGCATCATGTGTCTGCACAATCTTGGTGAAGGACCTGTTCCAGTGCTGTACCTTTCTTTGTTCTCTGGTGGTATCATGCTAAAGCCAATGGATGAGAAATTTAGAGGCTCCAGACTAATGTCCTGAGGGCAAGTTCAAATTCTACCACAATACTGTTAGAATTTCAGTGAGATGAATAAAAACAACATCTGGAATATAATCTTCTAAGTCCCTAAGCAAAATGGGCTATGTTTTGGATTTATAGTAAATAAATCAGGCGAGAAGTCTTGTGAGGACTATCATAACATCAGGAACAACTCACAACTCACTTTACCACCCTCTTTTTGGGGGTGGTAAAGTTCCTTACTAGGCAGTGGTGAGTTGCCAATAAAGCAGGATTCTAGCTTACTAACAGTACAAATCACCTTGTTAATATTCAGCTTCCTACATTACCAAATGTGCCAAATAAGCTAGACATCAAGAAATCTAAACATGGAAATTAGGTTGGATTCCTGGTGACCTTTGCAAACTGTGAGGCACAATCCATGGCCACCAGCTGCACACACCTCACATCCACAGATATTGGCATCTGACATTTGCCAAACCAACATGATCAAACATGACCATCATGGCACTTCCCTGATACACTGGCAGGGTGCTTTGGAATCCAGACTTGAATTCCAGGGTGCACTTGCAACTAGCATTGAAAGGTTGCAGTGCGGACACTATGTGCTCACAGACACACAGGTTGGACAAGGCTGCATATCAGCGCTACTCACTTGCTGTCTTCATGCTCACTTAGCATCTACCCAATATTCGCAGCATTCTTGCTGTGCCTTGCTGTGCCAAGTTGTTTGCGTGTTGCCATTCCAGTCAGGGCCTGAAGCCATCATGTTTTTTTTTGCAAAGACAAAAGGACACACCTTATCATTAAAGATTAGTCCAGGAGGTGGGGTAGTGAGGAGGTGACATAAAGTCATAGAATCATA
>NW_025136795.1:0-1197 GCF_004010195.1 Chiloscyllium plagiosum
TTATATTGTTGATGCATAAATGCACCAAGACAAATAGCTGTTCAGCCTCTCCTTTTAGAATGTTCTGCAGCCGATCGGTGACATCCCTGACCTGAGTACCTGGGAGGCAACATACTGTCCGGGATTCCCTTTTTCGGCCACAGAACCACCAACATACTCCCTTCAATATAGAATCCCCTATGACTATGGCCCTACGAGTCTTTTTCCCGTCCTGCTGAACAGTAGTGCCCGCCACGGTGCCATGATCTTGACAGCTGCTGCCCTATCCTGGTGAGCCAACTCACCCAACAGTATCCAAAACGGTATAGCTGTTTTGGAGGGAGATGACCACAGGGGACACCTGCACTGCCTTCCTATTCTTTTTCTGGCTTTTTGTCACCCATTCACTGCCTCCCTCAGCAGTACTAACCTGCGGTGCAACCCAGTTCAATAAACGGGCTATCCACGACTTCCTCAGCAACGCAGATGCTCCACAATGAGTCCATCAGCAGCTCCAGAGGTGTCATGTGGTCTAACAAGAGCTGCAGATGGACACCCTTCTTTCAAGTGTAAGGGTTAGGAAAATCAGACACGTTCCTGAGCTCCCACATCAAGCAAGAGGCACATGCCACGGGTCTGAGGTCCCCTGCCATTGTAAACTGAGCTTTACGAGATAGAGAAGAACAGGAGAGAGAGAGAGAGTTGAAAAGGAAGGAGAGAGGTGGGAGAACATAGAACTTAGAACATTACCACAGTTCAGGCCCTTTGGCCCTTGGCGTTGCTCTGAAACCTGTCTAAAGCCCATCTTTCTTGCAGTATTTGGCATGATCGCTAAATGATTAACATTGCTGCCTCAAAGCGCGAGGAACCCACGTTTGATTCCAACCTCAGGTGACCATATGTGTGGAATTTGCGCATTCTATGCATGTCTGTGCGAATTTCCTCCCGGTCCTCTGGTTTCCTCCCACAATCTAATGATGTGCAGGTCAATTGCATTGGCCAAGCTGAATTGCCCATAGTATCGGTTGTTAGTCAGAGGTAAGTATAGGGGAATGTGTCTGGGTGGGTTACTCTTCAGAGGGTCAGTGTGGACTTGATGCACCAAAGAGCATGTTTTCACAATTTAGGCATACCATTTCTGGTTGTGTTTTGAAACATGTGACAATCCAATACCCAGTTGGATATCTTTAATATTGGTGAGTCCACACCTGTTTCAGG
>NW_025136796.1:0-1197 GCF_004010195.1 Chiloscyllium plagiosum
ACCCATATCCCTCCAAGCCCTTCCTATTCATAAACTCATCATCCCTCTGAACTCCAAGTACAGGCTCAGAGTCCTCAACCACTCCTCACATGACAAGCCCTTCATCCCCAGGATCATAGTTACCAATTCCTCTGGACACCCTCCAATGCCAGCCCATCATTCCTTAGATACTGGCCTAAAACTGTTCAGATCATTCCAAATGCGTTTTCATCAAAGCCTTAATAAATCAAATCAAATTCACTCTTGGATGAGAAGAGTTCCCAACCTCTTCAATCTGAGGTTTCCCATCTCTGAAATTATTCTGAGAAATCCCTTCTACACTCTCTCCAATCATTCACATCTTTCCGAACATTTAGCACCCAGAAGTGGTCACGGTAGTGCAGCTGTGGTCTCACACATATACGTCTATATACGTTTGCAAGAATTCTGCAAAAACCTGTAGAATCACATTTGCAGATGCATTCTATTCTGCTCAAAAAATCTGCAGGCAGTCAATCCATGTAAAATTTGTAAATTCCACTTTGGAAATAGCACCAGTCTGGCTCAAGACTGGGACACAGGCAGACTCTAACCTCACATCTTTAATGTATTGTCTGAGCTGAGATGTCACCTTTTGTTATATAACCATAAGTTATCTCGAGAAGGTGACTTAAAAGACGTTTTGTGAGTTACAAATTAATGAACCAAAACCTGCAACCCATCTAAAAATGAAAAACTTAACAGCAATCTAGGTTTGTTCAATATATCAGTTTAAATTGCACAAACACTGCGATCTTTTGCTCTAAATTCTGTGTCTTATGATCCTGTTCCACAACCACCCGATGAAGGAACAGCGCTCCGAAAGCTAGTGCTTCCAAATAAACCTGGTGGACTATAACCTGGTGTTGTGTGATTTTTAACTTTGCAAAACCCAGTACAAGCCTTTACAAGCTCAAAAATCACCTCCTTGCTCCTGTACTCTATGACCATATTAATAAAGCCTCGGGTACTGTCTGCTTTATTAACTTCTCCCTTCCTCTGAGCTGCCACATTCTGCACATAAACATCTTGGTCCCTCTGTTCCTGCACCCCCTAAGGATTGTACCCTGGACTTTATCTTGCCTTTCCCCATTATTTGTGTAAAGATCCGCATTGAAATTTGTCTGTCACTTACTCTGCCACTCTGCTCAATTGCCTATGGTCAAGAGAATTGGATGA
>NW_025136797.1:0-1197 GCF_004010195.1 Chiloscyllium plagiosum
TGGGAAATCCAAGCTGTGTAAGAAAGTGGTCTCCCACCTCTTTAAAGAGTGTCTCCGCTTTGCAAGTGGTGTTTCATTTGTTGGTCATGTTGTCGACCCAGATTCATGTGAATATCGGGCCCACACCTCTCCCAGAGATGGTTCACAAAATTCTTTTCTCTCACTGTCCTGAACATTCAATAACAACATTTCCAGGAAAATTAAAATCATTAACTTTCCAAAGACAGAATATGAGAACATAAAAGCAGGAGTAGTAATTTGGATGCTCACACCATTGTATGCTATCATGGCTAACCTACTTTTGGCATGAACTCTTCTTTAATGCACAATTCTTCACACCCCTCAGCTCTCTGACAGGTCAAAAATCCATCTACCTCCTCTTGGAGTAATATCGCTCCCCTAACTTTCTAGACCTGATAATTCCTGACATTCACTACCCTCTATGAGGAGAAAACACTCTCCACACAGACACAATCACGTATGAACATTAACAAAAGTGTTTAACTGACCTGCTTAGGTAAAAGGGATTGACCCTGATCTCAAGGTCGGATTTGACTGAAGATTTTATCCTCAGAGGCACTTAAATATCTAGAATCATGCATCCCGAGTAAAAATAAAAATATAAGCCATGGAATTTATGACATTCTCAGTGTCTGTGTAGAACATAACGAGTGATTGCCCATCACCATCAAGTTTCAATGCAATGACCTCTTATTCTCTGGCAGTGCTACAGATTAACCTTCACTCACTCCTCTTTTACCATCAGCCCAGGGATTAGTCTTTTGAAATTCCTTTACACAGCCTCTATTGTAATGAGATAATTCCTTTTAAAGGAGAAAAATCTGTCCATAATACCTCAAATACTACCTCCACTACACTCTCAGTGATGATCACAATAATTCCTTTCCCTCACTTAAAGGTCTCCGTATCTTTATTACGAATAAAAAAACCCATTCCCTCTCTATGCATTGCCACTGTTGTGGAATTTAAAAGTTCCTCACATCTGTATGTCAGCCTCAGTAAAGCCAGCACCAGAGGTGCCGGTGGAGATGAACATCACTCTTGGGGAGAGACTCAGTCAGAAAAATTGCACTTGAAATAGGGAATGGTCACCTACCTGAATGGAAATGAAGGGTAGAAATAAGGAAAACAGGCAGAGGAAGAGAGCTAACTTTACTTTTGTTCTTCTCTCACGGG
>NW_025136798.1:0-1197 GCF_004010195.1 Chiloscyllium plagiosum
TCAGATTACTGAAACGCTGTGTATAGGCTTTGGTTACAAGCTCAAATTTACTTAAGATGGCTTTTGTAACCTCCTCATACTCCCCAGATACCTCCTCTGAAGTTCTGCGAACACCTCACTTTTAGAACGGGCCCCTCCTTAGATTTCTGAAATGCTGTCTATAGGCTTCTGGTAGAGCTCATATTCAATTAAGATAGTTTATTTCATCTCCCCATAATCCTAAGATACATCCTCTGAAGTTCTGTGTATATATCACTAGCCCGACATACCAGGTTGTTTTGGATGAACAAAACCCACATTGCCACTGGACACTGCATTTGCTTAGCCAACTATACAATTAAGATGAAAAAGTCTTCCACTTAATTCTCGTCAATTCTAACAAACCTTGATTATACTTAAACAGTTTCTCACTGGGCTTCAGACTACCAGGGCTTTGTTCATTTTCACTCTCTTCCACAGTGAGCCTACCCTTTGCATTTATCTACAGCCTTTTTAAGCTGACTTTCCTTCTAAAGTGTCGATTTTCGGAGTTCAAAAGCTCTCTTTTTTCTCTTCTCTCTCTTCCCCCCGTTCTCCTACTCTCTCTTTTTCAATCTGATCTGCTGCTCTACCAGGTTACCCTCCTTTCTGCTTAAAATCATAACTCTAGCTTTTTTCTTTCTGCTCCCCTTTCCTTATCGCTCACCTCTAACTCAAGCTGTTTCATTTATAATTGAATTCTTGCCAATGTTGTGGATTCTGATGGTTTCTCCAACAAGTGTAAATGCTGTGCTACTGCTGTAATTATCTCAAGTTTCCGCACAGACGCAGGCAGTTCCAAATCCATCTTCTCTTTTAGTTCTTGCTACTGGGACAAATTCACCGCGTCCTCATCTATGAAACATTTCGCGACTGAAAGGGCCATTCATATCCTAAGCTTTGTCTACTCAACCAGACCAACACCCTAAATAAAGACGCTAACAGCTACCAAGCGTTGTTTAAAATCGCGGAGGAGCCCCCAGTATGTTATAGACCAGACCAGACCAGACCAGCTGCCCACATCATAACTTTGCAAGTTGTGTCAACATATGTACAGAGAAAATTACCGAGAGTAAGTTAGCGAGGTTGACTACTTGGTTTTAAAACAGACAAAATTTTATTCCCAAAATTACACAACGAAACATGAAGAACGAGATAAAGAAACACAACAGATTAATT
>NW_025136799.1:0-1197 GCF_004010195.1 Chiloscyllium plagiosum
ACATACAACCTCACAGCGCAGATTAGACCCTTCAACAATTGATGTTACGCCGACCTCTGAAACCAATCTGCAGCCCGTCTTATCGACACTATTCCATTTTCATCCGTACGTTTATCCAATGAGTACTTAAATGACCTTAAATCTGGCGAATCTACTATTATTGCTGGCTGTCCGATCCGCATTCCTCCTACTGTCTGAATAAAGAAACTACCTCTGACGTCTTTCTGATATCGATCACAACTCAATTTAATGCTATGTCCCTTCATGCCAGCCATTACCACTCGAGGAAAAAAGTTGTCACTGTCCACCCTATCTAACCCTCTGATTGTCTTATATGTCTCAATTAAGTCACATTTCAACCTTCTTTTCTATAACGAAAATGCATTCAGCCTTTCCTCATATGACCTCCACTCCATGCCAGGCAGCAATCTTGTCATTCTCCTTTTAACACTTTCCAACGCTTCCACATGTTTCTGGTAATGTGGTGACCACAACTATACGCAGTACTCAAGCGCTGCCACGCCAGAGTTTTGTGTTGTTGCAACATGACCTCATGGTTCCAAAACTCAATCTTTCTACCAATAAATGGTAACTTACCATGTGCCTTCTTAAGAATCTGATCAATCTGGGTGGCAACTTTCAGGGATCTATGCACATGGACACGCTGGTCTCTGCTCATCAATACAAGTAAGAAACTTGCTATTAGCCCAGTATTCATTATTCAATCTTCGTAGCATCTATAAATAATGGTGAGACACCAACCGAGTGCAGGTTAGCTAACATTTTGCCTTCTTTAATAGAAGATGTAAGTAGAATCCTGGCATCTGTTGACCTGTGAGTGTGATTTTAATGAAGTGAAATTACTTGAAAATGATTCTAAAAAGATAAGATGTGTATGCATTTGAAGAGACAAAGTATAATTAAGGACTGTCTGCATGGTTTCATGCGAAGTACATTCTGTCTGAAAACATGATTGAGTTTTTTTCATGAAGTAACCAAAAAGATTGACGAGGGCACAGCAGTCGATATTGTTTACTTCGTCGTTAGTAAAGCCTTTGCCAAGTTTCCACATGGAAAAGTAATTAGCGACGTTTAATCACATGGAAATTAAGGTGACCATACCAATTGGATTCAAAAAAGATTTACTAGCAGGAGACAAGAGATTGTGATTGTGTTATGTTATTCGGACTGGAGGCC
>NW_025136800.1:0-1197 GCF_004010195.1 Chiloscyllium plagiosum
GTGATTCTTAATGAGTACTTTGCATAGGTATTCGCCGAGGAGAGGGACATGGTGGAAGTTGAGGTTAGGGATATATATTCATTTACTCCAGGTCAAGTCGGCATAAGGAGGGAGGAAGTGTTGTGTATTCTAAAAGCTATTAAGTTAGACAAGTCCCCAGTTCTAGATGGGATCTATATCCCACGATGGCATGCTTGTCACAGTTATTGTCAGTAACAGTAACTGTGAGCCTTTTCAAGTCAGGTAAGGAGGAAAACAGAGATAGGTGATTGCCACAACTTTTTTCACCATATTTACTGTAACAATCATTCACATCGTCCCTGGAATCGAAATTGTATACAGAACTGGTGGCAGACTTTTCAATCTTGCCCGTCTTGATGCCAAAAACAAGACACCTATGAGTTCACTCATCAGGTTCCGATATGCAGATGACAACAGTGTTGCAGCTCTCTCAGAAAACAACATGCAACAGCTTATGACTGCTTTCAAGCGTGCGTACATGACACTTGGATTATCATCAATTCCATAAAGATTTAGATTATATATCAACCGTCACCACCTGAGACATTTCGAATAGAACCATCAATTCAACATGGCAAAAAATCCCTGGAAAACGTGGAACACTTTCTATATCTTGTATGTCACCTGTCCTCAAAGGTTGATCTTAATGGCGATATCCAGCATTGCCCTAAATGCACTAGAAGAACTTATGGATAACACCAAACAGGAGAAAGTGAGGACTGCAGATGCTGGAGATCAGAGCTGAAAATGTGTTGCTGGAAAAGCGCAGCAGGTCAGGCAACATCCAAGGAACAGGGGAATCGATGTTTCGGACATAAGCCCTATTCCTGAATAAGGGCATATGCCCGAAACGTCGATTCTCCTGTTCCTTGGATGCTGCCTGACCTGCTGCGCTTTTCCAGCAACACATTTTCAACTCCAAACAGGAGTCTTTCATGATCGTGCTGTCAAAACAGACACCGAAATGTTAGTGTACAAAGTGGCGGCGATCTCAACGATCCTGTATATAACAGAAACTTGGACACCATACCGACAACATCTGAAGGTACCTGAAAAGCTCCATTCACACTGCCTCCGATACATGTTGAATAACAGATGTAAAGTTAGAAGAACCAACATCAGCGTGCTGAATGAGGCAAAAACAATAAACATTGAAACCGACCTGTTCAAGAACCA
>NW_025136801.1:0-1197 GCF_004010195.1 Chiloscyllium plagiosum
GGCCAATTCTGGTCCCCTTCCTATCGGAAAGATATTGTGAAACTTGAAATGGTTCAGGAAATATTTACAAGGATGTTGTTCGGGTTGGAGGACTTGAGCTATAGGGAGAGAGGTTGAATAGGCTGGAACTGTGTTTCCTGCAGCACCTGAAGCTGAGGGGTTACCTTATAGAGATTTATAAACTCATTTGGGGCATGGATAGGATAAATAAACAAAGTCTCTTCCCTGGAGTGGGGATGTCCAGAACTAGAGGGCATAGTTTTATGGTGAGGTGGAATGAGCTGCCAGAGGAAGAGGTGGAGGCTGGTACAATTGCAACATTTAAAAGGCATTTGGATGGGTATATGAATAGGAAGGGTTTGGGGGGATATGGACCTGGTGATGGCAGGTGGGACTAGATTGGCTTGGGATATACGGTCAGCATGGACGGGTTGGACCAAAGGGTCTGTTTTCGTGCTGCACATCTCTATGACTCTATGACAAGGGCAGCAGCTACTTGGGAACACCACCAGCTGCAACTTCCCCTCCAAGTCACTCACCACCCTTACTTGGAAATATACCGGTATTCCTTCACAGTTGTTGGGTAACAATCCTGGAAATCCCTCCATATTGAGATTGTGGGTGAACCCACAGCAAGTGGACTGCAGCGATTCCAGAAGGCAGCTCAGCACCACCTTCTCAAGGGTAAATAGGGAAGGGCTATCAATGCTGGCCCAGCCAGAGACGGCCAAGTCCCACAAATGAATAAAAGAACCCCAGAGAATCTGACATGTTCATGTGGGACCAATGTTCAATATTTTCAAACTGTAATGATATTCTCAGTCTCTCTTGCTTTTCCACATTTATAAATTTAATGTCAGTGCTGTGCTAACACAAACTGGCTGCCGGGAACACACCTAACATGTCTGACTACTCATTTGGCTCTGGAATTCTGTTAGCAAGGGAGACGGGGATGTGTCTAAAGCCGTTTCCATGTCTGAATCCTGTGTGGTTAGGCCCCACCCCTAAATCAAGTGTTTATCAAATCCCACTCTGACCTGCTGGGAGTTCAAATTGTATGTTGTCTCCAAATAAAAGACAATACTGCATCTGCAAATAAACAAAGCTGTAGGATGTAACGTTGTGTGTTTGTTGGTGTCATTGTAGTTACACAGGATTGAAGAGAAATTAGACAGTGCGAGATAGACAGCACTGTCA
>NW_025136802.1:0-1197 GCF_004010195.1 Chiloscyllium plagiosum
GTTCTCTATATTAGTCATGGGAAGTGATGTTCTTCACGTTATACACAGGCACAGCTGTTCTCTATATTATACACAGGTACTGCTGTTCTCTATATTAGACATGGGAACTGCTGTTCTCTATATTATACAAAGGAACTGCTGTTCTCTATATTTGACATCGGAACTGCTGTTCTCTATATTATACAAAGGAACTGCTGTTCTCTTAATGATACATTGGGACTGCTGTTCTCTCTATTATACATGGGAACTGCTGTTCCCTGTATTATACACAGATACTGCTGTTCTCTATATTCGACACGGGAACTGCTGTTCTTCACATTACACACAGAGACTGCTGTTCTCTTTTTTAGACATGGGAACTGCTGTTCTCTATATTATACACAGGGACTGGTGTTCTCTATATTAGACATGGGAACTGTGATTCTCTATATTATACACAGGAACTGGTGTTCTCTATATTAGACATGGGAACTGCTCTTCTCTATATTTTACACAAGGACTGCTGTTCTCTATGTTAGACAAGGGAACTGCTGTTCTCTATATTATACACATGGACTGCTGTGCTCTATATTAGACACAGGGACTGCTGTTCTCTATATTTTGCACAGGGACAGCTGTTATCTTTTTTAGACATGGGAACTGCTGTTCTCAATATTTTTCACAGGGACTGCTGTTCTCTATAATATACATAGGGACTGCCGTTCTCTACATTATACATAGGGACTGCTATTCTCTATATTAGATATGCGAACAGCTGTTCCCTTTAATATACACAGGTACTGCAGTTCTCTATATTGGACATGGGAACTGCTGTTCTTCATATTACACACAGTGATTGCTGTTCTCTATATTAGAGATGGGAACTGATGTACTCTATATTATACACAGGGACTGCTGTTCTCTATATTTTACACAGGGACTGGTGTTCTCTATATTAGACATGGGAACTGCGCTTCTCTATATTATACACAGGAACTGGTGTTCTCAATATTAGACATGGGAACTGCTGTTCCCTATATTATACACAGGGACTGCTGTTTTCTATATTCAACATTGCAATTGCTGTTCTCTATATTAGACATGGAAACTGCTGTTCTATATATTATACACAGGGACTGCTGTTCTCTATATTATACATTGGGACTGCTGTTCTCTATATTATATATGGGAACGGCTGTTCCCTCTATTATACACAGA
>NW_025136803.1:0-1197 GCF_004010195.1 Chiloscyllium plagiosum
GACAAGCCAAACAGAGACACGCACGAGAATTCCTAGAAGCATAGCATTCCAAACGGTATTCTATCAACAAACACATCGATTTTGATTCCATCTAACACTCTCTGAGAAAAAGAACGGACATAAATACACCAAAACTGGAAAATACATCACTGACTCAAGGAAACCTAAACACTTAAATAGCAAGTCGGACATAATACCTGCACTTCACCAGAGGCTCACTGATAATGTTCCCTAGTACAGTGATGAACCATCTGAAAATGAACTCTCCAGCTCAGCGAGCAAACTGACATCCAGAAGAAGCGCAATTTCTCTCATCCGCCCTTTAACTGAATCCTTCATTCCAGTTATCTTTTTGATTATTTTAAGGTTATTTTTATTCTTCCCCAAAGTAATGTGGTGTCTGTCTGTCTGTGTGTGTGAGAATGTGTGTGTGTGTGAGAGAGAGAGAGCAAGATGGAGATTGAGAAAGAGAGAGAGAGAGAGAGAGAGACAGGGAGAGACAGAGAGAGACAGAGAGAGAGAGAGAGAGAGAGAGAGAGAGAGAGAGAACAATCCTCTGTAACCTCTGGATTACTCCCCGTGCCATGTGGAAAAGAGGGAAGGATGAGGAACACATTAAAGCTTAACATGTTGTTAAAAAGCTAGTTGCGGGTTGATGGTTTCAGATTTTTGGATCATTGGGATCTCTTCCAGGACAGGTGAGACCTGTATAAAAAAGACAGGTTGCATCTTAACTGGACGAGCACCAACATCCTTGATGGGAGGTTTGCTAGTGCAACTCAGGTGGATTTGAATAAACCAGGAGACTGAGAGCCAAAACTGAAGATCAGGAACTGAGCAGTAGGTCTAGGTGAATAGGACATCAGGCACAGCCAGTCTAATGACAATGCTGAGAGAAGGAATCAAATCAGTCCAAAATGTGAGTTGGGAGTTGGAATAAATTATTGAGATTAGGCTCAAGTTTTTCAGGGATTAACAAACAAGGATGGAGAGTGTGCGGGATGTGAGGGATTAAAGTGTGTGAGATCAGGAGGACAGTGCACAATAAAATATTAAAGGGGAAAGAGGTTGAGGTGGAGTGCAAGTGCATATTCAAAGGTTTTTTTAAAATGTTTGTGAGGTTACCTGCCTCAACCACCCTCCTAGATAATGCATTCCAGATTAATACCACCCTCTCAGTTCGAAACACATTCCACA
>NW_025136804.1:0-1197 GCF_004010195.1 Chiloscyllium plagiosum
GTGTCACAGTAAGTGTGAGGGGTCAGGGAGGTAATGACACAGTAAGTGTGAAGGTATCAGGGTGATAGTGGCTCAGTAAGGGTGATGGGATAAGGAAGATAATGATGCAGTAAGTGTGAGGGAATCAGGGTGACCGTGACATGGTAAGTGTGAGGGTGTCAGGGTGATAGTGACGCAGTAAGTGTGAAGGTATCAGGGTGATAGTGACACAGTAAGGGTGATGGGATCATGGAGATAGTGACGCAGTAAGTGTGAATGAGTTAGGGTGATAGTGATGCAGTACATGTGAAGCGATCAGGGAGGTAGTGACGCTGGATGTGTGAGGGGATCAGGGAGATAGTGACGCAGTAAGTGTGAGGGGATCAGGGAGATAGTGACGCAGTAAGTGTGAGGGGTTCAGGGTGATAGTGACACAGTAAGTGTGAGGGCACCCGGGTGATAGTGATGCAGTAAGTGTGAGGGTATCAAGGAGATAGTGACGCACTAATTGTGAGGGGATCAGGGAGAAGGTGACGCAATAAGTGTGATGGGTCAGGGTGATAGTGATGCTGTGAGTGTGAGGGGTCAGGGAGATATTTACACAGTAAGAGTGAAAGTATCAGGGTGATAGTGACACAGTAAGGGTAATAGGATCAGGGTGATAGTGACGCAGTAAGTTTGAGGGTGTCAGTGTGATAGTGACGCAGTAAGTGCGAGGGGTTCAGGATGATAGTGACGCAGTAAGTGTGATGGGATCAGGGAGATAGTGACGCAGTAAGTGTGATGGGATCAGGTGATAGTGACGCAGTAAGTGTGGGGGATAAGGTAGATAGTGACACAGTATGTCTGATGGGATCAGGGTGATAGTGATGCAGTAAGTGTGAGGGGATCAGGGAGACAGTGACGCAGTAAGTGTGAGGGGATCAGGGAGATAGTGATGCAGGAAGTGTGAGGGGATCAGAGGGATAGTGATGCAGTAAGTGTGAGGGGATAAGGTTGATAGTGACACAGCAAGTGTGAGGAGATCAGGGTGAGAGTGACGCAGTAAGTGTGTTTGGGTCAGGGAGATAGTGACGGAGTAAGTGTGAGGGGTCAGCGAGATAGTTATAGTGATGAGTAAGTGTGATGGGGTCAGGGAGATGGTGACGCAGTAAGTGTGATGGGATCAGGATAATAGTGAGGTCATGTGAGTGGCTCTGGGTGATTTTGACGCAGTGA
>NW_025136805.1:0-1197 GCF_004010195.1 Chiloscyllium plagiosum
ATAGAGTTCAATGCAAGTAAATGTGAGGTGATGCACTTTGAGAAAAACAACAGGAAGGCTGAATACTGGATCAATGGAAAGATTCTTGGTAGTGTGGTGTGCAGAGGGATCTTTGAGTCCATGTACACAGATCCCTGAAAATTGCCACCTAGGTTGATAGTGCTGTTAAGAAGGCAAACTGTGTGTTAGGTTTCATTCATGGAGGGATTGAGTTCCGAAGTTGAAATACCGTACTGCAATTATACAAAACGCTGGTGCAGCCACACTTGGAATTGTGTTCAGTTCTGTTGCCCATATTTCCAGAAGGATCTGGAAACATTGGAAAAGGTGCAGAGGAGATTTACCAGAACGTTGCCTGGTCTGGAGAGAAGGTCTTGTGAGGAAAGGCTGAGAGACTTGAAACTCTTCTCATTGGCAAGAATAAGGCTAGAGGGGATTTGATAGAGACATACAAGATGATCAGAGGATTAGAAAGATAGACAATGGAAGTATTTTTCCTAGGATGATGATGTCAGCGTGGGAGGAATGGGGGTGGAACCCTGCTCATGACTCCACCTCCATTTCCCCACTCCAGTTACAGGCTCCGCCCCCACTCCCAGCTCCACACCCACACCAGATCCCAGCTCCCAGCCCTGCCGAGTTTTCACCATCCCTCCAGACCTTCCCCTCACTGAGGACGAATGATCAGTTCTCAGCAAAGGCCTCACCTTCATCCCCCCTCTGTCCATGCACCAATGAATTTAATGCACGCCATAACGTCAAACAATTTTCCCGCCGCCCACCATCCCTCCAGACCTTCCCCTCACTGAGGAAGAAAGATCAGTTCTCAGCAAAGGCCTCACCTTCATCCCCCTCCATTCACATCAATGAATTTAATACACGCTGTGACGTCGAACAATTCTTCCGTTGCCTCCATCTCCGAGCTTACTTTCACAATCAGGATTCCTGCCCACCTTCCGAGGACCCCTTCGCCCACCTCCAACACACTGCATCCACCTGGACACCCCGCGCTGGCATATTACCTGCCCTCGACATTTTCATTTCCAACTGCCGATGGGACATTAACCGCCTCAACCTGTCTACCCCCTCTCCCACTCCAATCTCTCACCCTCACAAAGCGCAGCCCTCCAATCCCTCTGCTCCAATCCCAACCTCACCATTTCACCAGCAGATAAAGAGGGTGCAGTGGTAGTCTGG
>NW_025136806.1:0-1197 GCF_004010195.1 Chiloscyllium plagiosum
AGCAACCTCTCTCTTTATTTCAGATTTCCAGCATCCGCAGTGTTTTATTACAACACACAGAGCAGACTGTGCGCCAGCACCAGGCGTAAGGAGTTCACCAACAGGAAGAAAGCCCTACCCCTCCGAGCCATTTCCTGTCAGTCATAGAATAGTCACAGTAGATTGGAAGAGAGGTGGGAAAGGTCTTGGCATTTTGGAACAGGTAATAAAATGGACACAAAAACATAAGTTGCTGGAAAAGCTCAGTGAGTCTGGCAGCATCTCTGAAGAGAAATCAAAAGTCAATGTTTCGTGTCCGATGACCCTTCCTCAGAATGGTCTCTTATTGAAGCCTCCCATGATTTTATAAACCTCTATAAGGTTACCCCTCAACCTCCTACGCTCCAGTGGATAAAGCCCTGGCCTAGCCAGCCTCTCCTCCATTCCTAGGAGAAAGTGAGGACTGCAGATGCTGGAGACCAGAGTTGAAAAGTGTGGTGCTGGAAAAGCGCAGCAGGTCAGGCAGCATTCTCCTGCTCCTCGGACGCTGCCTGGCCTGCTGCGCTTTTCCAGCACCACACTTTTCAAGTCTCCTCCATTCCTGGCAACAACCTGGTAAATCTCTTTGGAACCCTCTCCAATAGTATCCTTCCTATAACAGGGTGACCAGAACAGCACACCATACTCCTCTGAACTCGAAATACTAACTCTGTTTTCTCTGCCTGCAGATGCTGCCAGACCTGCTGAGTTTCTCCAGCGCTTTCTGCTTTTTTTTTTCAGCAAAGTAGATGACCTGGTCATTGACAGATTTTTGTTTGTGGGAGCTTGCTGTGCGCACATTAGCTAACAGTTTGTCCATGAGACATGGACGTCACTGGCTAGCCCAGTATTTTACACAGAGGGCGGTATGTGAATTTCCAGAGGAGGTGGTGGATGAGGCAGCAATTACAAAGTTTAAAAGACATTTGGATAAGTACATGAATGGGAAAGGTTTGGAGGGATAAGAGCTAGGAGCAGGCAGGTTAGACTAGTTTAATTTTGCATGATGGTCAGCATGGACTGGTTGAACTAAAGGGTCTGTTTCTGTGCTGTCTGACTCTATGACTTAATGGTAGGAATGTTGCCGAACAAAGAGACCTTGGTGTGGACTTGTTGGGCCGAAGGGCCTGTTTTCACACTGTAGAGAATCTAATCCCCCTCCCGCCCTTCCTATCTCCC
>NW_025136807.1:0-1197 GCF_004010195.1 Chiloscyllium plagiosum
GGGGAAAGCAGGCCTCCCACGAGAGAGGGTGGTCATGCTGCCTGGGATCTTTCTGTTCCCTATTCCCTCTCCAACACTGTATCTATGGCTTGTATTGAGGACCAGTGTCTTCAATCTTTCTAACTCCTATAACAGTTCCTATCTCTGTCATCTCCTCCCCTCTCACCAATTATTTCACATATTTGAAACCTCCAGTCCAGATGATCATCCTTATCACTGTACCTTGCTTCAGTCTCTACAACATGCCGAGTCTCGGTAGTCTCCTCCTCCAATAACTGGAGACAGAGGGTCTGTTTCTGTGCAGCATGACTCTTCGGGCAAGGTTCCCTAAATGGAATGAATTGGGTTTGCCTGTGTTTGGCTCATATCCCTTCAAATCTTCTCCTCTCCATGTACCTGCCCAAGTGTCTTTTCCATGTTGTAATTGTACTTGGTTTTGCCATTTCCTCTGGCAGTACATTCCGTCTATGCACCATCCTCTGTGGATAAAGTTGCCCCTCAGCTCCCTCTTTAAATCCCTGCTCTCACACCTCACGTTTATGCCTCCTGCTATGGACTCACCTACCCTTGGTGATTTACCTTACTTCGGCCCTGCATGGTTTCATAAACCTTTATAAGGTCACCGCGTGGCCTCCTCTGCCCAGGAGAAATATAGACGACAATGTTACCAATATCTACAATTCATGTACTCAATGCTCTGACTAATGAAGACAAGTGTGCCAATTTCTGCTTTCAACACCCTGTCACCCTGTGATGCCAGTCCAAGGAACAATGTAACTGCAACCCTTGGTCTCTCACTTTTCTACAACACTGTCCAGGGCCCAACCATTAACTGTGTTAGTCCTCCCTGGTTTGTCTGAACCAAATCCAACACCTGAATTAAACTCCAACTTTCATTCCTTGGCCCACTGGCCCAGTTGATTAACATCCCCTTCGATAACTATATTCTCTGCACACTCTTCCACTAATCTTGGCATCTACAAACATACTAACAGGGACTGCTATCTTTTCACTCAGATTGTTTATGTAAATGGTGCACAATAATGGTCCCAGCACCAATCCTTACAGCACACTGCTGGTCAAAGGCCCCAGTCTGAACAACAACCCTCTCCCACCACCTTCTGTCTCTCACTGTCATCCCATTTCGTAACCAGGTGGCAAACCAATCCCTGATCCTTTGTTATCTACCGTTACTAA
>NW_025136808.1:0-1197 GCF_004010195.1 Chiloscyllium plagiosum
ACCGGGGGTGGGAATAATAAGACAGGTCAGGCCTTGAAGGAATTTGAATTCAAAAATGAGAATATTAAAATGGGAAGTTGTTGGATCAGGAATGTTTGTTGGTCAATTAGCACAAAGAGAAATGGTAAACCAAACATGATGAGAGTTCAGAACGGGCAGCAGAACATTGGATGGGTTCTGGTTTATTGAGGTTTGACACTGTGAGGTTAAAGATGATATCAGTGGAATACTCAAATCTGGATTAATCAAACCCAGAGACGGTGTAGTGTGCAGCATCCCGGATGAAGCAGGCAGGAGACGGAGATATTACAGAGGGGATGGTAAACAAGCTTTGCAATGAAGAAGATGTGGGGTCAAACCTCAGGTTAGGGTTAAATGGGGGGCGTGAGGTTACAAACAGTTTGGTTCAGCCTGAAGCCAGGGCTGGATCAAGGCAAATGATAGAAAACTGAATGTGTGACAGGAACCAAAGACAATGGTATTGGGCTTCACAAGATTAAAGTGAGAATAGCAGGAGTCTAGTGGTTTATAAATCTACTGGGAGGGAGACAGAGACGTAGTGACAGAAGGAGCAGCAAGCAGCAGAATGGGAAATGACAAGAACAGTAATAAAGTTAAACCATGATTCACAGAATTACCACCCAGACAGAGCCACTTACCTGGAATACCAACAGCAGCGAGAGTCGGATAGTAAATGTGTTGAAAAATCAGAATTATGTATTGGATCTGACGTTTCAAATTCATCTGTTGATAATTTGCAGAAAAAAACTCGATTATCCCATTGTGGGAACATTGCAGTCTGCTCTCCTCAGATTCTGATCTGTCATCTCTCCCTGTTTCGAGGAACGTTGCAGCTGAGACTCATTTATTAATAGAAGGAGGAATCCACCCAGAGACTCAGTTAGGGCCCGCAGAGATTGACATTAATTACAGTCACTGAACAAACAGGTTCATTGAACTCCTTTCAATCCAGTGCCTTTGTCCCAGAGTAAAGTTAAACTTATACCTGGTCTGGGTAGAATGTGTGAGGGTTGCTGAGTAAAGGAACAATGAAAATATGGGATTGGGCCAAGAGGACTGGATGTTTGTAATAGTGTCCCCTGATGATCAAAGATAAAATATAGTTTTATTTATTTGAAGAAGAGTTGAACAAGTGACAGCTATTATGGGCTTAATGGAGTTCTTTGATAAAGTAAA
>NW_025136809.1:0-1197 GCF_004010195.1 Chiloscyllium plagiosum
TACCCTCTATGAGAAGAAAATACTCTCCACACAAATACTATCACGTATTAACATTAACAAAAGTGTTTAACTGACCTGCTTAGGTAAGAGGGATTGACCCTGATATCAAGGCAGGATTTCACTGAAGATTTTATCCACTTAAATATCCAGAATCATGCATCCCGAGTAAAAATAAAAATACAAGCCATGGAATTCATCACCTTCTCAGTGTTTGTGAAGAATATAACGAGTGATTGTCCATCACCATCAAGTTTTAATGTAATGACCTCTTATTCTCTGACCGTGCGACAGATTAACCTTCACTCACTCCTCTTTTTCGATCAGCTCAGGGATTAGTCTCGTGAAATTCCTTTACACAGTCTCCATTGTAATGAGATAATTCCTTTTAAAGGAGAAACATCTGTCCATAATACCTCTAATACTGCCTCAACTACACTCTCAGTGATGATCACAATAATTCCTTTCCCTCACTTACTGGTCTCCGTATCTTTATTATGACATAAAAACCCATTCCTTTTCTATGCACTGACACTGTTGTGGAATTTAAAAGTTCCTTACATCTGCATGTCAGCATCAGTAAAGCCAGCACCAGAGGTGCCCGTGGAGACGAACATCACTCATGGGGAGAGACTCAGTCAGAAAGATTGCACTTGAAATAGGGAATGGTCTCCTACCTGAATGGAAATGAAGTGTAGAAATACGGAAAACAGGCAGAGGAAGGGAGCTAACTTTACTTTTGTTCTTCTCTCACGGGATGTGTGCAGCCATGGTCAAGCCAGCATGTTATGCTGATCTTGAATTGAGTGACTGGTTCAGCTGTTCCACAGGACAGTCAAGAGTAAAACACATTGCTGTGGGTTTGCCCAGACATGACTGGGGAAGGATAACCCATTGACTTCTCTGAAGGACATGGAGCAAGCTGATGGGCCTTTTCTCACAAATGATGATAGCTTCAGTTCAATTACATCAATTTCGTTCATTAGATATCAACAGATTATTATTCTGTACCTCTAGATTATGTGTCAATGACTTAAGCAGCGTGCAGCGTCTGCCCGTCTGACAGAATCTGTGCAGTAAACAAGTTCAAAATACTCAAGAGCATTTATTTTGTAATTGACATGTGGTTACAAGGGACTTGATAAATTGTATCCAGATTTAACAAAAGCATAATTGATGGGTTATTCAGAAGATGCACTG
>NW_025136810.1:0-1197 GCF_004010195.1 Chiloscyllium plagiosum
TGCGCTGACGTCAGCGCCGGTCTTTGTGCTGTTCGGTACGTTGGCTGACGTCAGCGCCGGTCTTTGTGCTGTTCGGTACGTGCGCTGACATCAGCGCCGGTCTTTGTGCTATTTGGTATGTGCGCTGACATCAGCGTCGGCCTTTGTGCTGTTCGGTTTATGCGCTGGCATCAGCGCCGGTCTTTGCGCTGTTCGGTACGTGTGCTGACATCAGCACCGGCCTTTATGCTGTTCTGTACGTGCGCTGACATCAGCGACGGTCTTTGTGCTGTTTGGCACGTGTGCTGACATCAACGCCGGCCTTTGTGCTATTCTGTACGTGCGCTGACATCCGCGCCAGTCTTTGTTCTGTTCGATACATGCACTGACATCAGCAACTGTCTTTGTGCTTTCGGTATGTGCGCTGACATCAGCGCCAGTATTTCTGCTGTTCGGTACGTGCGCTGACGTCAGCGCCGACATTTGTGCTGTTCGGTACGTGCACTGACGTCAGCGCCAGCCTTTACACTGTTCGGTACTTGCGCTGGCATCAGCGCCAATCTTTCTGCTGTTTGGTATGTGCGCTGACGTCAATGCCGGCCTTTGTGCTGTTTGGTATGTGCGCTGACGTTAGTGCCAGCCTTTACACTGTTCGGTACATGCGCTGACATCAGCGCGCGGTTTTGTGCTGTCCTGTACGTGCGCTGGTCTTTGTGATGTTCTGTACATGCGCTGAAATCAGTGCCGGCCTTTGTGCTGTTCTGTATGTGGGTTGGCATCAGCGCCAGTCTTTGTGCTGTTTGGTATGTGCGCTGGCATCCGTGCTGGTCTTTGTGCGGTTCTGTACGTGTGCTGGTCTTTGTGCTGTTCTGTCCGTGCGCTGACATCAGCACCGGCCTTTGTGCTGTTCTGTATGCGCGCTGGCATGAGCGCCAGCCTTTGTGCTGTTCGGTACGTGCGCTGCCATCAGCGCCGGTCTTTATGCTGTTCTGTATGTGCGCTGACATCCGCGCCAGTCTTTGTTCTGTTCGATAAATGCACTGACATCAGCAACTGTCTTTGTGCTGTTCGGTATGTGCACTGACATCAGCGCCAGTATTTCTGCTGTTCGGTCAGCGCTGACATTTGTGCTGTTCGGTACGTGCACTGACATCAGTGCCAGCCTTTACACTGTTCGTTTCATGTGCTGGCATCAGCGCCAATCTTTGTGCTGTTTGG
>NW_025136811.1:0-1197 GCF_004010195.1 Chiloscyllium plagiosum
CTACAATAGGGAATCCGCATGTTCTCAGCTAATTGCTTTGCCTGCATTGGTAGAAAGACACTCTGTCAGGAGTGTGATGGAATACTTCCCACTTGCCTGGATGGGTCTCGCTCCAACAAATATTCAAGACGCTCGATACCTTGCAGGACAAAGTAAGCCGCTTCTTTGTCACCACATCCACAAGCATCAAATGCCTCCACAATCAATGCTCAGGAGGAGCGGTCCGTACTATCTATAAGGTGCACGGTAGAGGTTCATCACAAATCCTCAGACAGCAACTGACCACTTCCATCCAGAAGTACAAGGCCAATAGATACATGGGAACACCACCCCAGCAAGTTCCCCTCCAAGTTTCTCACATTCCTGATTTGCAAATATAGAACGGTTTGTTTCGTAAAATTGGGTTGAATTCCCTGACTACCCTCCCTTGTAATTATGTGGGTTGACATACAGCACATGCACAGCAGAAGTTCAAGAAGGCAGCTCACAAACAACTTCCCACGGGGGAGCTCGGGAAGGGTAATAAAAACTAACCCATCCATCGATGCCCATATCCCATGAGTGAACTTTTAAAACTCATTTATCCGTCTGGAAACAAAATGACCCTCCTGTGCGTTTGCTTGATGAGTTTTATTTTTTCATAACACAAGGAATTCACGTAACCAGGTAGTTTACTGTGTTCCTGATCTTTGCTCTGAACCTAGACAATGTTACGACATAAATAAATGTGTTCGTGGAGCAAGTTAGATTCCGCAACATGAAACCAACTTTCCTCAAGTGAAATAGAAAAGGCGAGTAATCATCTGGATGGATTCCTTGAATGATATAATATAAGAAATCTATAACAGTGATTAACCACAGGAGGATGAAACTCCCAGATGTGGCGAAGAGCGAAATCATAGATTTCTTTCTGCTCTCCATCTCTGAGTCTCTGCGTTTCTCTCCTTTGATCTGACACATTAACCCATTCCGAACTTGACTGGTTATTAAAATGTGTCTGACTGTCAGAGCATTGAGCAACAGAATGAAGACGAATGGTAGTAAAGGGGTAAAAACCGTGTCAAGGTAATCGAATGCCACCCACCAAATCTCAGTATAGTAGCTTGACTTTCTTTTACAGGAGAATGGCACATTATTGATAATCCAACGAGGCTCAATTGTAAAATAGATGGGGATATTTGTCAAAAAGAACAGGGT
>NW_025136812.1:0-1197 GCF_004010195.1 Chiloscyllium plagiosum
CCTTATTCAAAAAAGACAGCAAAGCAAAACCTGGAAACTATTGACCAGCAAGCCTAACCTCTGTGGGAGGTAAGTTACTTGAGAAAATTCTCAGAGAGAAGTTATACATGCTTTTGGAAAGACAGAGTTTGATTAAGTGTAGTCAGCATGGCTTTGTGCACGAGAGATCATGTTTCAGTTCTTGTTAGAGTTCTTTGATGAAATGACCAGGAGAGTTGACAAGGATAGAGTGGTAAATGTAGTCTATATGGACTTCAATAAGGCCTTTGATACGGTTCCACATGGTAGGCTGCTCTAGAAGGTTAGATCGCATGGAATCCAGAGAGAGCTGGCAAATTGGATACTCAATTGGCTTGATGGTAGGAAGCAGAGGGTAAGAGTGGAAGGATGCTTGTTATGCTGGAGGCCTGTGGCTGGTGGAGTCCCTCAGGGGTCGGTGTTGGGCCCATTATTGTTTGTTATCGAGAGCGATGATTTGGATGAGAATGGGCAAGGCATGATTAGTAAGTTTGCAGATAAAATTGAAATAGGTGGTATTATGGACAGAGAGGAAGGCTTTCAGAAAATGCAGCAGGACTTTGATCAGCTGGGGAAGTGGGCCGAGAAATAGCAAATGGAGTTTAATATAGCAAGCGTGACGTCTTGCATTTTGGAACGACAAATCAAAGCAGGAGTTTCTTGGTGAATGGTAGGGCCTTAAGGAGTGTAGTGGAACAGAGAGACCTTGGAGTTCTGGTGCACAGTTCCCTGAACGTGGAGACCTACACCTCAAGTAGATGGGGGAATGAAGAAGGCTTTTGGCACACTGGCCTTAATTAGTCAGGGCACTGAGTATAGAAATTGGGAAATGATGTTGCAGTTGTACAGGATGTTGGTGAGGCCACACTTGGAGCACTGTGTTCAGTTTTGGTCACCTTGCAATAGGAAGGATGTGATTAAACGGGAAAGAGTGCAGAAGAAATATACAAGAATGTTACCAGGACACAACAAAAGTTATAGGCAGAGATTGGACAAGCTAGGACCTTTTTATTTCGAACATAGGAGACTGAGGGAGGATCTCACAGAAGGGTATAAGATCATCGGAGGCATGGATAAGGTGAATGCACTCAGTTTTTTGTCCCAAGGGTTGGGAATCGAGCACTCGAGGGCATCAGTTTAAGATGAGAGGGGAAAGAATAAAAAGGAACCTGAGGGGCA
>NW_025136813.1:0-1197 GCF_004010195.1 Chiloscyllium plagiosum
GCACTCCCTCCACTGCAATCACATTCTTCCTGTCATCTGGCACCCAGAATTGCACACCGTGTCTCATCTACGGCCTATACAACATCCATTATAGATTGAATAATCGATGTCTCGCGAAATAAACGCGAGCGCCACGGAAACGGATACCTTCTTGTCTCACCTTTTACCGTGGCCAGGTACATTGTGGATAAGGAACTCTGAACTTCTTAGGGTTGTGGTTCTGTTCGCTGAGCTGGGAATTTGTGTTGTAGACGTTTCGCCCCCGGTCTAGGTGACGCCCCCAGGGCTTGGGAGACTCCTGTGAAGCGCTTCTGTGTTGTTTTCTCCGGCATTTATAATGATTTGTCTCTGCCGCTTGCAGTTGTCAATTCCAGCTGTCCGCTGCAGTGGCCGGTATATTGGGTCCAGGTCGATGTGATTGTTGATAGAATCTGTGGATGAGTGCCGTGCCTCTAGGAATTACCTGGCTGTTCTCTGTTTGGCTTGTCCTATAATAGTAGTGTTGTCCCAGTCGAACTCATATTGCTTGTCTTCTGCGTGCGTGGCTAATAAGGATCGTGGTTTTGTTCATGCTGAGTTTCGTGTCCTTTGTCCTGGTGAGTTGTTGTCTGAGAGTGGCTGTTGGCTTTTGTGCTGTTATGAGACCTAGTGGTCGTAGCATTCTGGCTGTCAGTTCTGAAATGCTCTTGATGTACGGTAACGTGGCGAGTCCTTTGGGTTGTGGTATGTCCTCATTCCGTTGTCTTTCCCTTAGGCATCTGTGATGTAATTGCGGGAGTATCCGTTTTTGCAGAATACATTGTAGAGTGTTCTTCTTTCTCTTTTTGCAGTTCTGGCGTGCTGCTATGTGTTGTGGCCCTTTTGAACAGTGTCTTGATGCTACTTCCTTTGTGTGTGTTGTTTTGGTTGCTTTCGTAGTTCAGGACTTGTTCTGTGAGTGTGGAAATCCTGTATCCCTTTGTGCTGAATTCTCCGTTCGGTGTTCTCTATACCATCACATCTAAGAATGTGAGTTGGTTGTCCTTTTCTTCCTCTTTAGTGAATCTGATTCCTGTCAGTGTGTCGTTGATGATCCGGTGTGTGTTTTCTATTTCTGAGCAAAACCAACGTAGTGCACAAAATCCCATGCAAGGACTGCACAAAACACAACATAGGACAAACAGAAAGACAGCGAACGATCCGGATCCATGAACACCA
>NW_025136814.1:0-1197 GCF_004010195.1 Chiloscyllium plagiosum
GATCCTTCTCTTATATTCTCTCTCAATCTCCCCTTCTCTTTTAACCAACCTCCTCCCATTTGGTGGTATTTCAACTGTTCGTGGCCTCTCTCTGGCAGTAGGTTTCGCACCCACAGCACCCCTTGTCTTGACGCCATGGAAATATGGAGCTGAAAATGGATGGGAGTTGCACATCCTGTCACTTCCAGCATGGGATGCAAGTTTCCCCACACTGTGCAGCGATCTAACATAGTGTTACTCAACAATTCAGTGGTTGCTGTACACAGCTATATATGTGCTGGGAAGGTAACTGCTCCAGATTAACAGATAAATTCACTGCTATTCACTGCACAGTTCCCCATGCTGCACGGATACCCAGTCCGTGCGTACACAACAATGTCTTTGCGTGTTCTGTACAGGGGCATGTGCTGAACAGATCATCGAGTCCAGGTTTATAGATCAGTGCACTGATAGACACATAAGTAGTGAACTGAGAGCTCTAAACAGTGTTCGGTCTTCTGCTGAGCATTACACTAGCCTGGTCTACACAGTGCTTCATGCTGAGCAGGTATCTCATCCGGGCTTATATGTTCCTGGGCGGGATCTGTGAGGTGTACTTAGTATCCGATATAATTCTTGACGTACCTGTTCCTCTTCCAGCTTAGCCCATTCCGCTGGTAAATGTGAGTTGCTGTGTTCCAGATACAATTCACTTGGTCAAAATATTCGACATTAAACATAACAAAATTTGTTCAAACACTGTATTCAGAATACAACAAAAGGAAAAGGAACTTGGAATAACTTAATTCTGTTGGAAAATTTAGCAGAATAATGGGTTATTTAACTACTTTACATGAACTGCTGCAATATGGTATTTCCAATAAACAACAAATTCAGAAAAACAAATTCAGGAAACATGCAGTTCTCCGATCCAGGTGGAAAGATCATCAAACGACAATTCCGAGAGAAATATCAGAAAGAGAGTGAAGCAGCCGGGAGAGATTTACTGCCTTCCAACCCTGCTGAGACCGCAGCAATAACGGGCGAAAGGTAAAACTAAGAATCCTGGTTCTATGAGAGGTTGACTATCACTCCACAGGACCAGGCCACAGCTACAAAATCTACAAGGAATGGACCACATCTACGCCGTTACTGGCACTGTAGTAGTCTCTCAGAAATGTCTACACCCATCCAAGCCATTTAATTCGGGCCAGATAA
>NW_025136815.1:0-1197 GCF_004010195.1 Chiloscyllium plagiosum
GTGTGTGTCTGTGTCTGTGCATATCTGGTGGTATAGGTCAACCTGCAGGCTTGAAGGGGATTTAGTGCATCCTGATTTGGAATGCTATTCCAAGTGACTGGGAATAACAGGGAACATGATCTGCACTTTGCTACTTGTGCTGCAAACAACAGGGATCTGTGCATTGTGGACGGGTCTGCTGCAAAATTGGTTAATGTTAATCATTGTCTGAAGTAACATGCCAATGCAAAACCTAATCCGATATTAATATAGTGCAGAGTTCCGGTGTTCAGCCAGAGTGAAAACCCAGATTACTCTTCGCTCAGTGTTTACTGTCAGGCATTAAAGCAAGTGCCAGTTGCCTTTGGGGACTGTGTTAGAAAGCCAAATTGAAACAAATTGAGCGTGACCACGACAAGCAGAGGGAAGCAGGATATTTGCTGCTCACTAAAATGAAAAGACATGGAGACACCTTAGAGAAAGGAACCTTCAATGAAACTTGACCCTTTGTTACCTTTCTGTGAATTTAGTGTTCAGTAACATCTTCCGGTTTAGGGATCCAGTATCTTCACTGACTACTTGCACTCATTGAAGAAGGACAGGAAGGTGTAGTTTAGATGCAGAAGGACACTCCCTCAGCTGAACCCCAGCAATTTGACTCAAACCTGAGAAGGAACACTGCCCAACTAGAACAATAGGGCTGGTATAAATATCTCCAATACTTGTCCATAGTGGGGTTCCTAATCATAACTGGCCCTCCCATGACTGTGTAGAATAGAGGAATTATGTTTAAAGGCAATGATTGCTGCTTGTAACTGAGAATCAATCATAAGGACTAATTTTTGACTCTGATTTTCGCATCAGAGAGCGGCAGGAGCTGGGCGGAAGTGAAGGCAGAGTGCAAAGCTGGTCGGGAAGGTAAGTGATTGTTATTTGAGTGGGTGTGTTCCAGGTCTGTCAATCAAAGGTTGGAGTGGAGACCGAGCAGAAGAGTTGGACATCGCACAGAGCCGTGGTAATAGGGGACTCCATAGTGAGAGGAACTGACCGGGGTTTTTGTGGCAGCAGACGGGGCTTAAGGATGGTGTGTTGCCTTCCTGGTGCCAGGGTTAAAGACATCACAGACAGAGTGCAGGAAATCCTCAAGGACGAAGGTCAAGAGCCGGAGGTGGTGGTGCATGTCGGCACAAATGATGTCGGGAAGAAGTGGAGGAACAT
>NW_025136816.1:0-1197 GCF_004010195.1 Chiloscyllium plagiosum
AAAGAACACAGGGCAGCACTGAAGAAAAAAAAACTTTTTTTTTCAAACAGATGTCTTTCTGCGGACTCCCACATCATTTATTTCACTTACTCATTCGGCTCGATCTAGACTATTGTGTGCAGTTCTGCAATCACATTAGCACTGGAAATGATGCTGGGGTGATTTGCCAGGATATTGTCTGGGTAGAAGAGTTTCTGTTATGAAGAGAGATTTGATAGACTGGATATACTTAGAGCACAAGAGATCGAGAGGAGACATGATTGAGATATACAAAATAATCAGGGATACGGATAGCGGAGACTGAAATAAACGTTTTGCTATAATGGAGAGATCACTCACGGGGTAATAGATTTAAGAACAGAGGAGGAAAGATTTGAGTCAATGTGCAGACAAACGTTTTGAAATCTGGAACTCAGTGCATGCAAAGGTTGGAGAGGCAGAAATCCTCATAACTTTCAGAAGTCGTCAGATGGGAATTTTCGATGACAGGCGTACAAGGCTGTCGGTCAAGTGATTAAAAAAAAAGAATTCGGATAGTTAATCGATTATTGATTTCCAGTACTGATACATAGGTTTCGTTTTGCATAGAACTCATGGTAATACCACTGCCTGTCACTTTGTGAGATTGGGTTCAATTCGCATCCGGGACGGGCGCTTGCAGCTTGTGAGGGCTAAGAAGCCAGAAACCCGCATTTGATTCCAGACTTATGTGACTGACTTCGTGGAATTTGCACGCTCCTTTTCTCTCTCTTCTGTGTTGGTTTCCTCTGGCTGCTCCGATTCCTTCTCACTGTCCAAAGGTGTGCACTTCAGGTAGATGGCAAACCAAACCTGAATGGACTGTATAATCAAATACAAAATCAAAGACAAAAGTTGGAATTGCAGCTCATGGCAAACAGAATGACCATTTGGGGTCAACAGATCATTCCTTGAAACAGATTTTGATTTGCGATGTTAACTCTGATTTCTCTCCACCGATGCTACCTAACCCGCTGAGTTTTTTAACTCATTTCTATTTTTGTAGGTGGATCAATAATGCGGATTTACAAAGATAGGATGGGGGAGTGTGAATCTCTTCGGCGGCATAGAGCAGACTCAATTGGCCAAATAGTTTCTGTCTGCTTTGTTTCTAATTCCAGTAACTCTGATTCTAGACGTTTTTGGCCTTTTTTCAGTCTTTGGTATTTCACATCTCCC
>NW_025136817.1:0-1197 GCF_004010195.1 Chiloscyllium plagiosum
GAAGGGTCTGTTTCCATGCTGTACACCTGGACTGTGAAGGTTCTGTTACCATACTGTACACCTGGACTGAAGGGTCTATTTCCATACTGTACACCTGGACTGAAGGGTGTTTCCATATTGTACACCTGGACTGTGAAGGGTCTGTTTGCATACTGTATACCTGGACTGAAGGGTCTGTTTCCATGCTGTACACCTGAACTGAAGGATCTGTTTCCATACTGTACAACTGGAATGAAGGGTCTGTTTCCATGCTGTACAAATGGATTGTGAAGGGTCTGATTCCATGCTGTACACCTGGACTGTGAAGGGTCTGTTTCCATACTGTACACCTGGACTGAAGGGTCTGTTTCCATGCTGTACACCTGAACTGAAGGGTCTGTTTCCATACTGTACAACTGGAATGAAGGGTCTGTTTCCATGCTGTACACCTGGACTGAAGGATCTGTTTCCAGACTGTACACCTGGACTGTGAAGGGCCTGTTTCCATGCTGCACACCTGGACTGTGAAGTCTCTGTTACCATACTGTACATCAGGACTGAACGGTCTATTTCCCTGCTGTACAACTGGACTGAAGTGTGTATTTCCATACTGTACACCTGGACTGTGAAGGGCCTGTTTTCATACTGTACACCTGGACTGAAGAGTCTATTTCCATACTGTACACCTGGACCGAAGAGTCTGTTTCCATGCTGTACACCTGCACTGAAGGGTCTGTGTCCATGCTGTACACCTGGACTGAAGGGTCTGTTTCCATTTTGTACAACTGGAGTGAAGGATCTGTTTCCATAATGTCCACCTGGACCGAACGGACTGTTTCCAGGCTGTACACTTGGACTGTGAAAGGTCTGTTTCCATACTGTACACCTGGACTAAAGGGTCTGTTTCTATGCTGTACAGCTGGACTGTGAAGTGTTTGTTTCCATACTGGACACCTGGACTGAAGGGTCTGTTTCCATACTGTACACCTGGACTGAAGGGTCTGTTTCCATGCTGTACACCTGGATTGAACGGTCTGTTTCCATACTGTACACCTGGACTGATGGGTCTGTTTCCATGCTGTACACCTGGACTGAAGGGTCTGTTTCCATGCTGTACACCTGGACTGAAGGATATTTCCATACTGTACACCTGGACTGTGAAGGGTCTGTTTCCATGCTGTACACCTGGACTGAAGGGATGTTTCCATGCTGTACAAC
>NW_025136818.1:0-1197 GCF_004010195.1 Chiloscyllium plagiosum
TGAAAGAGACTGTCAATTCAAAGAGTAGAGTTACTCTATTTCGTTCAATGCCTCAAGCTTAACGCATTGATTCAATCAAACATATTGTACAAATTTAGTTCATGAAGCAACCAGCATTTGTCAATATAATGAATACAGCTACTCATTCTCTCAATGTCACAAGCTTCACACATTGTCTCAAACATACTGCACACATTCCCTCCATGAACCAAACTGCACGTGTTAATTCCATGAGTGTAGATTCTCTCATTCATTCAATGTGTCAAGCAATGTGTCAAGCATTCATTGATTCAAACTTTAATGATTGGTTCAATGAATCAAATGTTATTCAATGTTTCAATGAAACAAACTTAACACGCTTACTTAGTGAATGAAACTGCACACGTTGATTCAATGAAAGAGGCTGCACTTGTCAATTCAAAGAGTAGAGTTAGTCTCTTTCGTTCAATGTGTCAAGCTTAACGCATTGATTAAAACAAACAAATTGCACACTTTTAGTTCATGAAGCAACCAGCACTTGTCAAATCAATGAATGCAGCTACTCTCATTCTCTCAATGTCACAATCTTTGCACAATCAAACTGCACCATATCACTCCATGAACCAAACTGAACGTGTTAGTTCAATGAGAGAGCTGCTCTCATTCATTCAATGTGCCAATCTTAACGCTTTCATTCAATGAAACATACTGCATTCATTGAATTACAGAATCAAACTTCAATCATTGATTCAATGAATCAAATCTTATTCCTCGTTTCAATCGAACACTTATTTAATGAATCCTACTACACTCGTTCAGACTGCACATGATAAATCAATGAGTTGAGGTACTCTTAATGCATTGTTTCAATCAAACAAATTGCACACATTTAGTTAGCGCAATTCAATGGATCCAGCTACTCTTATTCTCTCAATGTCAAAATCTTCACACATTGTCTCAATCAAACTGAACGCATTCATTTCATGAAACAAACTGCAGGTGTTAATTCAATGAGTTGAGCTTCTCTCGTTCATTCATTCAATGTGTCAAGCTAAACGATTTCATTCATGGAAACAAATTGCATTCATTGAATCAATGAATCAAATTTAGCACGCATATTTAGTGAATGAAACGGCACACGTTTAATCAATGAAAGAGGCTGCACTTGTCAATTCAAAGAGGAGCGGTACTCTCTTTCGTTCAATGTCTCAAGTTTAA
>NW_025136819.1:0-1197 GCF_004010195.1 Chiloscyllium plagiosum
AAGGAAAATTGGCAATCGGTTCTGAGAATGTGTTTCGTTTTCAGAAACATCTTTAAGAAGGATACCATAGAATGATGTGGAAGCTTTGGAGAGGGTGTAGATGAGATTTACCATAGAATGTTTTTTCGAACAATCAAAAACATTTCGTGTTAACGATTAAATGAGCTGTTTTTGCTCTATTGAAATAGTCAAGACATGGAATAACTATTTAGATGAGCATTTAAAACGCGATAGAACACACAAGATCAATTATTGGAAACTGGGTTCAGAAGTGCGATGTTAGATGACTGTCATTGATATAATGGACCGAGGGGACAGTCCCATTGCTGCTAAAACTTAATGATTCCCTATCATTTTGCAACTGAAAACAAAGCCAATCGTGTTAAGAAGTAAAGTTGCAAGCATTGCATGCGCCTTCGCTTCTGCTATGATTGTTGGGAATCAGCACACACTGCTATTTCTTGGGTTTGATTCCAAGACAGGAATCCGGATTTGGCATTCTTCTAAAAACTGTGAACATGAACATGAATTCCTGACATGAAGAACAGCAAAGGGAGCAGCACTTCAAGACTCAGTGAGCGTTTTACTTCGGTGAGTAAACTAAATGGGAGGAAGCGGTGTTCTACATTGTCTTGGCCTTCTCAGACTCAGTACTTCAAGAAAAAATACTCCTTAGTAAACATACACGTTCGTTGAAGGTTTACCTTCTTGCATTCAGAAAGTTTGGTTCTCTTCTTGGACAGCCGAGGAACAGTGTGCCTCATATCAGAATGGGATTCACACATTTAAGACAGGCGTGAGAAAGAATTTCAGAGCAAATTACTGCAGATGCTGAAATTTGTACCGAAAACAATTTTAAAAAATCTGGAAATCTCAGCGGATCAAGAAGCCACGCAGACATAAGAAGTCAATGTTTCCAGTTTCCGAGCTGATGGGAAAGGAGGAGGTGGCAGTATTTATGCAATAGTTGGGAGAGAGAGTGCCCTGCTGTCTGAGAAAGGATATTACCCTTTCGGGTTAAGCAATTGGCAACTGAGAATAACAGAACGATGGTGTGATTGTGAACCCACTCCAACTCCTTCCCTTTCTTTTCGTTTTACCTGTTACAGTCTCTCTCACCATGACTTCGCCCTTCCCCTTCTCAAATAGGACTGTCTGTTCTTTCCAATCTGGCAAGTATACACACTATTGCTCTGT
>NW_025136820.1:0-1197 GCF_004010195.1 Chiloscyllium plagiosum
TCACGAGAGATTTAGAGGTCAAGTCGTGCATTCACAGAGGTCGATAAAATTATGAGTGGCATGAACAGAGTGAATTGCACGACCATCTTCACGGGGTTGAAATATCAGAAACCAGGTTTAAGATGAGAAGGTAACATGAGAAGGTAACACGTAGATAAGAGAGGCAACATTATTTTTTATGCAAAGGGTGGCAAGTGCCCGTAACACGCTGCGAGCTTGTCCGGAAGCATTAAAACAGATACGACAACAACGTTTCAATGTAATGTGAGGACAAACATGAGTACACAGAAAATAAAAGCTTTCTGACCATGTTCAGACGAATGGGATCAGGTTAGAAACACATTATACGTCTGCATAGACACGATGCGCAAAAGGGCCTGTTCTTTTGAGGTACTGCTCTATGTTTGAAATCATAATGGAGGAGTATGTCGATGAGACTGGGACAACAAGAAGTTAAGTGTTCGATTACAGTGTGAGGTGGAGAGGGAGAGGAAGGAAAGCGAAGCAGAAATATGAAGAATGATTGAGTGAGAGTGAGAGGACAGCTAATAGACGTTTCAGATGAAGTGATGAACGGAGTGACCCTTCACCAGCACTTTTTCGAGCACTAACATCTTTCAGAGCATTGGTAACATGTTGGTGACTTGCATTTAAGTCTATAACAGAGGCATTATGACCAGATATTTGTACATCACAATGATGGACCAGTCTTTTATTAAATATGATAAAATAATCACCCTCTCGACATGTCTATATGAGGGGAACATGCAATGTGGATTCAGTGTTCTGACTCAAAATAATAGACTCGGCTGTCACAATGCTCAGGTTCGAGTACTGGTGGAACCTGATTCCGATCAGTTCTATATCTGATCCCCACTGTTCGATGTGGTCAGCCGTTTATGTTGACTAAAGCAGATTCCGACCTGTGCCGTTCACTTTCCTCAAAGCATTCTATATATGGAATTCTATTAACAGACAATCGGATTGGCTGGCCGAGGGAGGGTACTTGTTGGAAAGTCAGCAAGGGAACTCCATTCCCAGGTCTGGATGTACTTAGTGAGATCACACAGAGTTAGACGCCAAATTTGAGGACATCCAGGGCCATCATCTCTGGAGTTTGTGTCCTTCCAGTGGGGCAAGGATATACAGGGAATGCTCCTGATTGAAGCTGCGACTTGGCGGGAAGCAATGATTCTG
>NW_025136821.1:0-1197 GCF_004010195.1 Chiloscyllium plagiosum
ATAGGTTGGGTGAACGGGCCAACATTTAGCAAGGAAAATTAAAGTGAATAAATATGGGGCTATTCAAGTTGGCCAGTGTGATAGAAAGACAAATTATTATCTAAATGGAGACAAAGTTCAAAGTGTTTAGGTGCAGGGGGATCTGTGTGTCTGCTTGCATATCATGGAAAACCTGCCTGCGGGTACTGTCGTAATGAGAACTGCAAGCATAATTTCAGTGGTTATTTATAAAAGGATAGAGTAGAAAGGTAGGGAGTGTTGGTGCAGCTATGCAAGGCATTTGTGAGGATGCAACTGGAGTACAGTTTGGGTGTCCTGCAGAATGAGGTATTTCCATTGGAGGCAATTAGAAGAAGTTCATTAGATTGATTCCATATTTGAAGTGTTTGTCTTATGAAGATTAATTGAGCAGTTTAGGCCTATAGTCTGGAGTTTATAAGAATGAAAGGAGATCTCGTTGAGGTCTGTGAAATGCTAAAAGTAATTGAATGTGTAGATGTGGATTGGATTTTTTTTTCATGTGGCCCAATCTACAACAAGAGATTAGAGTTTTAGGATGGAGACGTGGCAGGAAAGTGGAACAGAGGCCGCGTTGCCATCAGCCTCATCGAGGGGTTGGGTACCTCACAGATGGTCCTTGTTCTTATTCAAATCTTCGACTGTGTTGCCTAGGAATAGGGTAGGACTGGGTATCATACAGGAAGCAGGCACTCAGGATAAATCAGTAAGAGAGAACGTAACCAGTAGGGTCACACAGTGACCAGCGCTGGGTTCTCTACTATTTACAGTCTATATTACTGATCAGGAGGATGGAGCAGATATACAGATGCTGAGTTTAGTGATGTCCATAAGACCATAAGACCATAAGAATTAGAGTGGAAGTAAGACCATTCGGCCCATCGAGTCCACTCTGCCAGTTAATCATGGCTGGTGGGCATTTCAACTCCACTGACCCGCATTCTCCCCGTAGCCCTTAATTCCTTGTGACATCAAGAATTTGTCAATCTCTGCCTTGAAGACATTTAGCGTCCTGGCCTCCACTCCACTCCGCGGCAATGAATTCCACAGGCCCACCACTCTCTGGCTGAAGAAATGTCTCTGCATTTCTGATCTGAATTGATCCGCTCTAATTCTATGGCTGTGCCGATGGGTCCTAGTCTCCTTGTCTAACGGAAACAACTTCCTAGCGTCCACCAT
>NW_025136822.1:0-1197 GCF_004010195.1 Chiloscyllium plagiosum
GTATTTTGTGCAAAAGCATATCATGGAGACCCTCATCAAAAGCCTGACTGAAACCAATATCCACCACATTGACCACCTAATCTGCTGCTTGGTTTGTCAGGCACGATCTACCCTTCACAAAACCATGTTGATTAGCCCTAATCAACTTCGTTCTTTCTGGGTGATAGAAGGATGATTATAAATCTGAACTCTTACAACTTTTTCCAACACTTTATCCACAATCGAAGTAAGGCTCACTGGTCTATAAATACCAGGGTTGTCTCTACTCCCCTTCTTGAACAAGGGAACAACTTTTACTGTCCTCCAGTCTTCTGGCACCATTCCTGTAGACAATGATGACATAAAGATCAAAGTCTCTGCAATCTCCTCCCTGGCTTCCCAGAGAATCCTACGATAAATCCCCTTTAACCCAGGGGACCTATGTATTTTCACACTTTCCAGAATTGCTATCAATTCCTCTCATGAACCTCAATCCCGTCTTGTCTAATAATCTGGATCTCAGTATTCTCCTCGACAACATTGTCTTTTTTCAGTCTGAATACGAATGCGAAATATTCATTTACTGCCTCTCCTATCTCGTCAGAATTCACACACAACTTCCCATTATTTTCTTTGTCTGTTCCTAATCTTATTTTAGTCATTTTTTTATTCCTGATATACTGATGGAAAGTTTTAAGGTTTTCCATGATGCGACCTGCCAAAAACTTCTCATGTCCCCTCCTGGCCCTTCTTTGCTTTCTCTTTTGGTCCTTCCTGGCTAATTTGTAACTCTCAAACACCTAACTGAGCCTTCATGTCTCATCTTCACATAAGCCTCCTTCTTCCTCTTAACAACAGATACAACTTCTTTACTATACCAAGGTTCCCTCGTTCCACTACCTTCTTGCTGCCTGACAGGTACATACTTATCAAGGACATGTAGTAGCTGATCCTTGAAAAAGCTCCACATTTCAATTGTGTCCATCCTCTGCAGTTTCCTTCCCATCCTATGCATCCTAAATCTTGCCAAATCACAGCATAATTACCTTTCCCCCAACTATATCACTTTCCCTGCGATATATCCCTGTCCCTTTTCATCACTAAAGTAAACGTAACCTAATTGTGGTCACTATCACGAAAGTGCTCACCTTCCTCCAAATCAAAACCTGGACGGGTTCATTATCTAGTACCAAATCCAATGAGGCCTCGCCCCTTGTT
>NW_025136823.1:0-1197 GCF_004010195.1 Chiloscyllium plagiosum
GATGCCATGTTGGACATGGGGGTTTCAGCAGCTGTGATTCACATCTTTGAAGCTTGGCCTGTGCCAGTCCACTGTTTGTCTCACTTGTTGATCGCGTGGCCAATAACACGAGGAAATCATTCGTGTACTATTGGAAATGTCCATAAATCTAACTCGCAGCTGAAGGGCTATCTCCTTCAGCTGTAGTGGAGCTGCTGGGGCCGGTTTGCTGGAGGTTGTTCTATGAGTTGCCTCAGACTTTACAGTAGACCTGAGAATTTGGAAACCCAACTTTTGATGCTGTATTGGGACTGTGGTTACAGTATCTGGGTCCATAACATGAACAAAAAGTGGAGGGCAGGATGTAGAGAGGGGAGGCTCAGAAACCACGGACTGAGTGTCTGTGGGGAAAGGATCTGTCGTATCCACCCAGGATTTTCCAAGAAAAACTCTCCAAGGTAAACATTATCCAGGAGCAGATTGTGAGAGGACCCTGACTAACGTAAAGCTTATTACAGAACGACGTCACCTCCTTCAACACGACGAGCCCAACTTGTCCTTGTGCGGTCTGGAGACTTGGCCCGGTACAGGAACAGAATGACCTCTCACTCAATTCATGTTACAGTGTGCCCATGCACAGTCCAGCATGTTGGTGAATACCCACTGTCCTGGCAGCAGCCACAGCCTATTCATTAAGAAGCAGTCAGCCAATCCCATTTTCTTAGGCTCTCCAAGTAGAATGAAAAGACAGCATTTCAGATAGAGACCCTTTCCTTGATACACAGCACAAACTACGCTCCCCTCACTACTCCCGACCGTCAACCAACCACATCAAAATATCCTGTGTGTACTGAGAGCATTGGGGTAACTGGGAATATCAGGGAACAGAATACCTGGGAAATGGAGCAACACTTCCGATGTCTGAGCGTGTCAGGGTGAACTCTCAAGTATACATTGCATCACTAAGTTCTGTAATCCCTCTCCATTGCAGGAACATCCAGCCTTCCATTCTTCCTGAAAAATAAGACGGGGCATACATTATGTTCCATTTCACCTATCGAATTATTATCCATTTACTCTACTTGTTAATGTCCACTTGAATACTCTCCGCCTCCTCTTGATTATTTAATTTGCTGATTCTCTCACCTTTGTTGTATAATTGGCTTTTGTTGCTGACTCCTTCTCGTGTTCCACATAAAATTAAGACCATCTTTCATT
>NW_025136824.1:0-1197 GCF_004010195.1 Chiloscyllium plagiosum
TGGATTGGCCATGCTAAATTACCCATAGTGTTCAGGGATGTGCGGGTAAGGGTGGATTGGCCATGCTAAATTGTCCATAGTGTTCAGGGATGTGTAGGTTAGGGTGGATTGGCCATGCTAAATTGTCCATAGTGTTAGGTGCATTAGTAAGTGTATGTTTGGGGAATGGATCTGGGTGTGTTACTCTTCGGACGGTCAGTGTGGACCTGTTGGGCCGAATGGCCTGTTTCCATACTGTCAGGAATCTAATCTAGTTATTGTCCAAGGGGGTTGGCTGAACGTGTATATAAATATCAGAAAGTTAACACAATGGCCGTGCCAGCAGATAAACTGTTACCAGATTTTACACGTTGGACTATAATCTGGTGTTGTGTGAATTTTAGTTTTGTCCACCCCAGTCCAACACCAGCACCTCCAAGCCATTTATGTTCAATCCTGTTTAAAGACACTGAAACCAACAGACACACAAAGTTCCATAAAGAGCTTTGTTGAAATGCAGATGAGCTATTTTCTTTTCTTTGTAGACAACACACTGTTTGAACCCACAGCAGGTCAGTGTGGGATTTGAGAAACACTTGATTTTGGAATGGGGACTAGCCACAAAGGATTGTGATGCTGTGACAACATCACAAGACCCAACAGTACTGTACTTTCTCCCCTCGACTCGCTGAGGTATCTATCCCCCGATCAGTGCCCACACTAAACCCGCCTTGTCTGAGCTGAATAGCCATGTGTCCCCCTGCACTAATACCTCAGTGTTTCCTGTGGGACATTGTTTGCCCCTCAAGTGTCTCTTGTGCTGACGTCCCGTGTCCACCTCTGTCCGGCCGTCTCCTCGTGTATTTCTCTTGAACTCTCAGTAATGTTCTGGATTTTCTCGAGCAGTAACTGATTTTAGAACGGAGAATATAGAATCCCTACAGTGTGCATTCGGCTCAACATGTCCACAACCACTTTCCGAAGAGTAACTCACCCTCACCCATTTCCCCCATCACTCTCCATTTACCCCTGACAAAAGCACCTAACCTACACATCCCTGGACACTATGGGTAATTTTCTATGGTCCATCCACCCTAAGCTACACAACTTTGGCTTCTGGAAGGAAACAGGAGAACTCGGAGGAAATCCTCGCAAACAGAGGGAGAATGTCTAAACTCCAAACAAACACAGGGAGAAAGTGTAAACTCCACACAGACA
>NW_025136825.1:0-1197 GCF_004010195.1 Chiloscyllium plagiosum
CAGGAAGACCCCAATCCCATCGTACTGCTCTTTTTTTCTGGAAGTCCTCTCCATTAAATAACAGCCTGCCTTTGGTTCTCAGTGTCATCCACAAACTCGGATGTATGTTGCACTCAACTCCCTCTTTCAGACTATCAGTATTGATTGTAAATAACTGATGCCATTGGATTCATAGCTGTGGTTCTCCAGCAGTTCCCCTTTATCATGAAGATTCATTTATCCTGACTCTCCGATGTCTATGTGCGAACCAATCATCATCCCATGTTAATTCGTTATCCATCATCCTACGACCTTCTGTCATGTGTAAGAACTTTTATTTTGTAATACTTTGTGGAAAATCTGTGGAAAGCCTGGTGTCCACCAGATCCCCTTTATCAAGTCTGCTTGTTACATTCTCAGGCATTTCCAGAATACTTTGCATAATTCTACAGGGCAAAGTATAATTTTCCTTTGACAAACCCACTCGGACCCTGCGTGAAGCTTTTCTAAATGTCCATGCTGGCCAAGTTTTCCAAATTAAGCTCGTCCCACCTGCCTTCATTTGGCCTATGTGCCTCGAAATGTTTCCCATTCATATGTTTGTCCAAATGAGTTTTAAATGTTGTACCTGTACTGGCATCTACCACACTTCCTCGGACAGCTCATTCCAAACCCAACCATCCTCTGTGTAAAAAAGTTGCCCGTTAGTTCCTTTTACAGCTTTCCTCTTTCACCTAAAACCTATGCCTTCTATGGCTGAACTCCCCCATGCCGTTGGAAAGACCTTGGCTATTCACCCTATCCGTATCACTCATGGTTTTCGAAACTTTTACAATGTCACTACCCAACCTCCTACCTTCCATCCGATATTAATTTCAAGAACAAGCATTTAAAGATAAGCACTGCAAATTTAAACAATATTAAACATGGCAGGTAAACAATACTCAGATCAACTTCATATGGTGATTTGTTTTTCTCCATATTACAATACTTAGGCAGCATGAAACGCTTACTAGTGCCAATAAGAAGTCAAACATCTGGATTCCTTTGTCTAAAGGGGGCGATGATCTTGACAGTGAAAACGTGTCTATGGCCAGATCTATATAATGCCACAAAGTTAACATTCTCCCTCTTGGTCTCCCTATGACCTTGTGTGATTGTGTCTTCTTTATCTTGCACTCAATGGAGAGAACCCCTTTCCCCATTCACACCTTAAAT
>NW_025136826.1:0-1197 GCF_004010195.1 Chiloscyllium plagiosum
AGTGCTGTGTGATCAAAACAGTGAAGTGGAGGGCAGGGACTAAATCAAAATAGAATTGGAGGGAAACATGATGCACTCCACTCCCTGTGGCGCCCACCTCTCCCTGAACAACTCCAGGGAGTCTCCTGGTTGTACTCTTTTTTCTTTTTTTTTCTTTTTTTTACTACCACCTAAGTGCTCCCTTCTTTTATTTCTTTTCTTATAATTTAACCCCCACACTACCACTTAAGTGCGGTAGTGCTTATTTTATCCCCAGCACCTATGGTGTGTCTGTGCAGGTGGGAGACACAGTGAAAGACGCAAAGTATACGAATCTTTATTCAATTTCCACCACCAGGAAGATAGGAAAACACCCGGGTGGCCAGTGACAAACACTGCCCTTCACATCAAGGGACAGTGCTGTGTGATCAATACAGTGAAGGGGAGGGCAGGGACTAAATCAAAATAGAATTGGAGGGAGAAATGATGCACTCCACTCCCTGTGGTGCCCACCTCTCCCTGAACAACTCTAGGGAGTCTCCTGGTTGTATTTTTTATTTTTTTTTTATTTTTTATTTTATCCCCAGCACCCATGGTGTGTGTGTGTGCAGGTGTGAGACACAGTGGAAGACACAAAGTGCATGAATCTTTATTCAAATTCCATCACCAGGAAGATAGGAAAACACCCGGGTGGCCAGTGACAAACACTGCCCTTCACATCAAGGGACAGTGCTGTGTGATCAAAACAGTGAAGGGGAGGGTAGGGACTAAATCAAAATAGAATTGGAGGGAGAAATGATGCACTCCACTCCCTGCGGCGCCCACTTCTCCCTGAACAACTCTAGGGAGTCTCCTGGTTGTATTTTTTTCTTTTTTTTTTCTTCTTTTTCTTTTTTCTCTTTTTTTTCACAAAGTGCACCAATCTTTATTCAAATTCCACCACCAGCAAGATAGGAAAACACCCGGGTGGCCAGTGACAAACACTGCCCTTCACATCAAAGGGCAGTGCTATGTGATCAAAACAGTGAAGGGGAGGGTAGGGACTAAATAAAAATAGAATTGGAGGGAGAAATGATGCACTCCACTCCCTGCGGCGCCCACCTCTCCCTGAACAACTCTAGGAAACTCCTGGTTGTTCTTTTTTTTTTCTTTTTTTTACACAGTGAGGTACTCCTGTTTATTTTTTTTTTTATTTTTATTTTTTTTCCTTTAACCCCC
>NW_025136827.1:0-1197 GCF_004010195.1 Chiloscyllium plagiosum
GAGAGGGAGTGAATACATTATTAATGTTGGAGGACTCAGTTACCAGCGGCAAACGTTTCATGTAATTGATTGAAATATTGGAGATGTGGTGAGGCAAGTTGTTATTTCGCCCAGTGTATAGTAATGACATGGAAGTAACGCATGGATGCGAAGTAGAGGCACAAAATCTCAAATCATATTAAAAAGGTGCCGAAATCTGCACAGAACTCCAGTAGTCTCGAGGGTGGCACAACCAGGGTTTGAAAACGGCAGTATGTTTTGTCCAATGCAGGCAGTGTTCAGGATGATTTCCTCTGTATTTGCTATATTCTGATTTTTCAAATGTTGCCAATATCCGTTTGCATCAATATGCAGGGCAGAGCGGAGAGTGCAGAGCGGAGCAGTGTGTAAATTGATTAACATCAAAACAATACTGATCCCATCCTTTTTATGCTATACTACTTCACTGTGTTGGACCATTTGTCCTTCCTGCATAAATGGTGAAAACCCTTGAGTATTCAGTGCTCAGTATTGGTCACACTGCAGGCACATCTCCAAAATTACAGCTGCAGTTGACCTGGTTTCTCCTGTTAAAGCTATCAATTCGTTTGCATTATTGAAAAATTAGGAAGGAATTGAATGATCGCAGCAAGTGCAAGAGATGGGGATGGCGGTAGGGTCCAGCGGAGCTGAGAGAGATATGAATGTGCGTTAAGGCTTGAGGATATTACAGGATAGGGCTTGTTGTCTGGGCTGAAGGGGATTACAGCGACAAGGATTTTACGTTTTGTTTGAAGTGAAAAAGGAGCTGGACCAGCCACATGAATATTCTGTGAATAAGAGCATTTTAAACAGAAACGCTTAATTAACATGATACCGGGACAATATGCCGTGTGACTTTGTTCCCTGTATTTATCTACAGAATATATAAAATGGGAGGCAGTGGGAGGGCAAACAGGTACATGAAGCGTGTAGATGTATCCCACAATCTGACTGGAAATGTGAACTGTCTATATTTACAGATTATGGTCATTGATGCACATTCAATTCTAATCAGCTGAAATAACTTAGCTTTTCAAATGTAACATTTCAGGGAGTGAAAAACATATACTGATCAGAAGCTCTGTTAAGCAAAACACTGGTCTGGAATTCATATCTTGGAGTTGTTGCTGCATTCATTCCTGTCTGTGTAACAGTTTCATTTCAGAATGAAATGAC
>NW_025136828.1:0-1197 GCF_004010195.1 Chiloscyllium plagiosum
AAGGTCAGCGTGGAATGTGTTGGTGAAGTTGATAAATTGGTCAACTTCCTCGCGGAGCACGAGGTGGCGCCAATGCAGTCATCAATGTAGCAGAAAAGAGGTGGGGAGTGGTGCCGGTGTAATTACGGAAGATTGACTGTTCTACGTAGCCAACAAAGAGACAGGCATAGCTGGGGCCCATACGTGTTCCCATGACTACCCCTTTGGTCTGGAGGAAGTGGGAGGATTTGAAGGAGAGGTTGTTAAGGGTGAGGACCAGTTCGACCAAACGAATGAGACTGTTCGTGAAAGGGTACTGTTGGGGATGTCGGGAGAGGAAAAAACGGAGGGCTTGGAGGCCCTGGCGGATGGAAGTGTAGAGGGATTGGATATCCATGCTGAAGATGAGGTGTTGGGGGCCGGGGAAACAGAGGTCTTGGAGGAGGTGGAGGGCGTGGGTGGTGTCTCGAATGTATGTGGGGAGTTCCTGGACTAGGGGGGATAGGACAGTGTCGAGGTAGGTACAGATGAGTTCAGTGGGGCAGGAGCATGCTGAAACAATGAGTCGGCCAGGGTGGTCAGGCTTGTGGATCTTGGGAAGGAGGTAGAACCGGGCAGTGCGGGGTTCCCGGACTATGAGGTTGGAAGCTGTGGGTGGGAGATCTGCTGAGGTTATGAGCTTCTGTATGGTCTGGGAGATGATGGTTTGGTGATGGGGTGTGGGGTCATGGTCGAGGGGGCGGTAGGAAGAGGTGTCCTCGAGTTGGCGTTTGGCTTCAGCGGTGTAGTGGTCAGTGCGCCAGACTACCACCGCACCCCCTTTATCTGCTGGCTTCATGGTGAGGTTGGGATTGGGGCAGAGGGATTGGAGGGCTGTGCGTTGTGAGGGTGAGAGGTTTGAGTGGGGGAGGGGGTAGACAGGTTGAGGCGGTTAATGTCCTGGCGGCAGTTGGAAATGAAGAGGTCGAGGGCAGGTAATAGGCCAGCGCGGGGTGTCCAGGTGGATGCAATGTGTTGGAGGTGGGCGAAGGGGTCCTCGGAAGGTGGGCAGGAGTCCTGATTGTGAAAGTAAGCTCGGAGGTGGCGGGAGAAGCGTTTGACGTCATGGTGTGCATTAAATTCAGTGATGCGTGGATGGCGGGGGATGAAGGTGAGGCCTTTGCTGAGAACTGATTGTTCGTCCTTAGTGAGGGGAAAGTCTGGAGGGATGGTGAAAAG
>NW_025136829.1:0-1197 GCF_004010195.1 Chiloscyllium plagiosum
ATTCTTCTATATTCTATGTTCTATGTTCTATGTTCTGTGATGGAATCCCCTGTTACTATTGTTATTGTACTTTTCTCTGCCTGCCTGAACCATTCTTGGTGTCATAGACTTTCAAGTGGCTATGTCCCTTTGAGAAATCATCTCCTCTAGCAGTGTCCAAAACAGAACATCAATTTGAGAGGGAGAAGGCCCCAGGGGATTCCTCCGCTGCCTGCTGGTGATTTTACTCTGTCCGGTGTTCACCCATTCCCTTTCAGCCTGTGCAATATTTACCTGCAGTGTGACCACCTCACTGTATGCGTTATCCATGAACATCTCTCTCAGTCTTGCTATCTCTCCACAGTGACTGCATCTGCTATTTCAGATCCGAAACATGGATTATCAGGACCTGCAGCTGGATGCATTTCTTCACGTGTACCTATCCTGGATACGGGAAATGTCCCTGATGTCCCACAGTGCACAGGATATAAAACTTTCAAATCTTGCTTCAGTTTGATTCACTAACAATGTTGGGAGCATGCAAACTAGACTGAAGCATTAATTTCACTTTGACGCAACATGTAGACTTCCATGATAAGCCATACCTTACAGTTAGTATTAGCAGAAAGCCTCATTAATGCCTCTTTCCTAATGTTAATAGAGACAAAGCCAGTAATGTTTTACTAATCATTGAGCAACTCGGTATGATTTCTTCCATCCAGTACTATCTCAAGATGATGGAATTCTTCTGAAGTGTCCAGAATTAAGATGCTTCACATATCTTTTCGTGTTAAAGGACATAGCTACGCCATAGAACAGAGTTGGCTGGGTAACAGTTCGAGGTGGGAAGGGGAGGAAGCTGGCAGTGCAGGGATCCCCTGTGGTCGTTCCCCTAAACAATAGGTACACCACTTTGGATACTGTTGGGGTAGCAGGGGTAAGCTGCAGTGACCGGGTCTGTGGCGCGAGGTCTGGCTCTGAGATTCAGAAGAGAAAGGGGGAGAGGAGGAGAGCGCTAGTTATAGAAAACTCTATAGTTAGAGGGACAGACAGGCAGTTCTGTGGACATGGGCGAGACTCTCAGATGGTTTGTTGCCTCCCGGGTGCCAGGGTCCGAGACGTCTCGGACCGTGTCTTCAGAATCCTTAAGGGGGAGGGTGTGCAGCCAGACGTCGTGCTGCACGGTGGCACCAATGACATAGGTAGGAAGAGGGGTGG
>NW_025136830.1:0-1197 GCF_004010195.1 Chiloscyllium plagiosum
GAACATTGTCCGTGTCTCAATGTGGATTCCCTCCTGGTGTCCCAGTTTCCTCTCAAAATCCAAAGATGTACGCACCAAGTCAATTGGCAATGCTAAATTTCCCATGGTGTTCAGGAATGACCAGGTTAGGTGCTTAATCAGGGTTGAATATAGGTTTTAAGCAGAATGGTTCTACGGAGCTTAGGTGCGGATCGTTGGATAGAAGGGATTTTTTTTTCATACTGAACTTAGATAATTCTGTGAGAATTCAATGTTTGGTCTTTCAACATCAATTTCGACGTGTTAGAGATAGAAAGTCAGGAAAATAGACATCCTCAGGTGCTTTGGTAAAAAAGAGATCTAATTGAAGATATTAAAAATACGCTACTGCAAAGTAAACAAAAGCAAACCCATGAGGTGTAAAGTGAAGAGAAAAGGCTCAGATATGTTCACTGTAATAATGTCGCACAGTTTATGGTTTAAGAAAAGCACTGTGAACACGGATGTTGAAAAGTAGGTTAAGACAGTGAATTCTGTTGAAATGGTGAAGTAAAGCAAAGGGGAAACTGAAAAGCAGCACCAGAATGTGGCAATCTGGCCCGAGGTTGGATGAGAAGAATGTGCCAGATTTCTTTGCACGATTAATTTGCGCGTGTGATGTTAACTTGCACGTGCAAAGAGGGGTAGGGTAAGAAATTGTAGTTCTAAGAGATATGGGAGCGTGTCTTACTTTATTGGTTCGCAATTCAAGGGATATAGCATTCAGAAGTATGACTGCCATTCTAGGTCGTATGATAAAGGCAGTCCTTTGTATTTCAAAAGAAGCTGTTCCTTGTCTCAACGATACTCTGCCCTTGAGTTTTTTCAGACGGGTAATAACTCAGTTGGGGCTCCGGTCAAATTGGTTTGGTACGGAAATGAAAATGATTTTTAGGGGCTTCTTTTTCATCTATGTACACAGGTGAGACTTCAGACCAAAGTGGTCAGGATTTAGAAGTAACCTGTAGAATGATAGGGGAGTGGTCAGATCTGTAAGCTGTGCAATTTCGTTCAATCCAGAACTGGTTGGGCGTTAAACAATAAGTTGTATGGAAACTCTCTATTCTGCACTTCTAACTTCAACCTGTAAGCATTTGATCGTTTTTGTACTGTGTTTCAAAGGGGGTTTGCTTATTGGGTCTGTTGTGACAGTTTGGACAGAATGTGTTCGGTAGGGGT
>NW_025136831.1:0-1197 GCF_004010195.1 Chiloscyllium plagiosum
CAAGAGTTATATGAGTGTACTGTAATAGCTTGTCAAATTATGTCAGTGTGAAAAGTATGAGAAAAAATTGCAGCTTCCTTACAATCTGAAAACAGAGAATGGAGAATGGGGGACAGGGAAATGTCAGAACTATGAAGCCACCACCTCAGTTCTGTCTCCACAAGACTTTCTATCAATACTAGGAAAACGAAGTCTGGTGTGGAAAATGATATAGTACATGGAACATAGAACATAGTAAGTACATGTTTTTGGAGAAAATATTGGGAGTGAAAATAATGGTCATAGACAACACTAATATGGATTTATGAAATGGGAATTATGTTTGAGAAGCAGACTGGGAGACAAATGAAATCGAAGCAATGGATGTAAAACATTTTCATTTTCAGAAAAAAAATTCGAAAAGCTCAATGCCCAGTTTACAAAATTAAATCTTAGTGAATTGGGGGAATATATGTCCACGTTTCTAGAGTGGGACAGCTGGCAGGAAACAGTGAATTGAAATAAACAGACTCGTCAAGCAACAGCCTGACATTGTCTGTGAGGTCTGATTGTGTGAGTCCCAGTCACCCAATCACCTTCCCCGGATATCTCCTGTCTCACCAGAAGGACAGACACAGCAGAAGTGGTGGCACAGTGGGATACAGTTGGAAGGGAATTGCTCTGGGTGTCCTCAATAATGTCTCTGTATCCCTTGATGTCTCATGGCGTTCGTTTACATATGGGAAAGGAAACCTCCTGCTGATGACCATGTAGCATCCTCTCCCAACTGATGAGACAGTACTCCTCCATGCTGACCAACACTTGGAGGATGCACTGAGGGTGGCAAAGGCACAAAATGTACTTTGTGTGGGGATTTCAATGTTCTCAAAAAGAGAGGCTCGGCAGCAGCATCACTGATGGAGCTGGTTGCGTCCTAAAGGATATAACTGCGATACTGGGTCTATAGCAGGTGGTGAAGGAACCATCAAGAGGGAAATACGTACTTGACCACATCTTTACTAATCTGCCATTTGCAGAAGTATCTGTCCATGACAGTATCGGGTAAGGGTGACCACCACATAGTTATTGTGGAGACAAAGTCCCACCTTCACATTGAGAATAACCTCCAGCATTTTGGGTTGCATTATTACCGTGCTAAATAGAACAGGCTTCAAGCAGATCTTGCAGCTCAATCCGGGTTTCCCTCAGGTGGGTCAG
>NW_025136832.1:0-1197 GCF_004010195.1 Chiloscyllium plagiosum
ATAAACCTCTCCATTATAGTCAGATCCCAGTCTGGTACTGTGACAAACCTCCGCATTATAGACAGATCCCCGTCTGTTACAGTGATAAACCTCCCCATAATAGACAGATCCCAGTCTGTTACTGTGATAAACCTCTCGATTATAGACAGATCCCAGTCTGTTACTATGATAAAGCTCTCCATTATAGACAGATCCCAGTCTGTTGCTGTGATAAACCTCTCGATTATAGACAGATCCCAGTCTATTACTGTAAAAAACCTCTCTATTGAAGACAGATCCCTGTCTGTTACTGTGATAAACCTCTCCATTATAGACAGATCCCAGTCTGTTACTGTGATAAACCTCTCCATCATTGACAGATCCCAGACTGTTACAGTGATAAACCTCTCCATTATAGACAGATCCCAGTCTGTTACTGTGATAAACCTCCCCATTATAGACAGATCCCAGTCTGTTACTGTGATAAACCTCTCCATTATTGACAGATCTCAGTCTGCTACTGAGATAAAACTCCCCATTATTGACAGATCTCTGTCTGTTACTGAAATAAACCTCCCCATAATAGAAAGATCCCAGTCTGTTACTGTGATAAACCTCTCTATTGAAGACAGATCCCAGTCTGTTACTGTGATAAACCTCTCCATTATAGACAATTCCGAGTCAGTTACTGTGATAAACCTCCCCATTATCGACTGATCCAAGTCTGTTGCTGAGATAAACCTCTCCATAAAAGACAGATCCCAGTCTGTTACTGTGATAAACCTCCCCATTATAGTCAGACCCCAGTCTGTTACTGTGATAAATGCTCCACTATAGACAGATCGCTATCTGTTACTGTGATAAACCTCCCCATTATAGACAGTACCCCAGTCTGTTACTGTGATAACCCTCGCCACTATAGACAGATCCCTATCTGTTACTGTGATAAACCTCTCCATTATAGACAGACCCCAGTCTTTTACTGTGATAAACCTCCCCATTATACACAGATCGCAGTCTGTTACTGTGATAAACCTCTCTATTGCAGACAGATCCCAGACTGTTACTGTGATAAACCTTTCTCTTGAAGACAGATCCCAGTCTGATACTGAGATAAACCTCTCCATTATAGACAGATCCCAGCCTGTTACTGCGATAAAACTCCCCATTATAGACAGATCCCATTCTGTTGCTGAGATAAACCTCTCCATTATAGAC
>NW_025136833.1:0-1197 GCF_004010195.1 Chiloscyllium plagiosum
ATTCCAAATAAGCTTTTCCTTATCTTGAGATTGGGTCCACGGGTTTAAGATTGCCACACGCGCAGGAATAATTTCTCAGCATCTCCCCTATCAAGCTTCTTTCGTTCAGAATCTTATATATTTGAATGGAATCGTTTCTCAATTTTCTGATAACTGAAGATACGGACACATGGCATGCAATCTTGGCAGCAAATAGTGAAATTCTTTTATAATTTATTCGTGGTGTTTTGGTATTTCTGGCTGTCTGCTGGCTTTTGTTCCCTATACGTAGCAGGTCTGGAGGAAGCGGTGGGGAGTTGCATTCTTGAACGGCTGGATTCCATTTTGTGCAGTTAAATACAAAGTGTTGTAAAGGAAGGAGTTCCAGGATTTTCAAACATTGGCACCTTTTGGAACCAAATGTTTGTTCAAGCCAGGTCGGTGAGTGGTTTGACGTCAAATTTTCAACTGGTGGTTTTCCAATTTATCTGCTGAGCTTTCCATTCCAGATAAGAGTGCTGTGTGTTCAGATTTTTTTTTGTATGGAATTCTGCTGTGTATCTTGTCTATGGTATGCACTGCTACTACCGGTGGTGTAGACAGGGAATTTGTTGCTGTGATGCTGAGCAAGCTGCACTGCAAGTTTATTCTCCCTACATATTGAGCGCACATCTGCTCCATGTGGTTACACATTGCCTGTTTGGCTATTTTATTTTAGTCCAGATTGTTTACTTTCTTGCAGGCTTTCATTTTAAAATAAACACAAAACTGTGGATAACCTCAGCTGGATGGAGAGAACAGATGCAGGAAAACAGCAGGAGTCATTCATTGTCCATTAGAAAAGGAAATTTTCTAATGTCGTGTTTCTACTCCTTCTTATCCTTTCAGTCCTTTCCTCACGTAGACTCCCCGTTCCATTATTTGCTGCATCTAATCATTGTTTCACAATTACTTGGATTTGTACATTAATTGAATTATTTTTATAACTGGATATTTAGCAGCAGACTTTAACTGGTCTCTGAACCTTTTCTGCGTCACCACATAAATAAATGCATTTGTGCAGCAGTTTAAGTTCCGCAGCATAAATACGATTAGTTCAAAGAGACGATAAACAGCATAATCCAATGAATAACCAGCATTAAAATAATATAATATACAGCCCAACCAGAGAAATATGAAGCTGGCCGAGATGGCAAAGAGTAAAATCACAGACTTCTT
>NW_025136834.1:0-1197 GCF_004010195.1 Chiloscyllium plagiosum
GCTGGCAGGTCATGTTAAAATTGAACAATACATTCGTCTGGCCACACTTAGAATACTGTGCAAATTTCTGGTCGCCACATTACCAAAAGGATGTGGACGCTTTGGAGAGGGCGCGTAAAAGGTTTAAGCGAATGTTGCCTCGAATGGAAGGTGCAATCTAGGAAGAGAGGTTGAGTTGTTTTGTTTTCATTAGAAAAAAGGAGTTTGAGTGGGACCTTTTTGAGGTTTACAAAATCATGAAGGGTACAGACAGGATAGATAGAGAAAAGTTCCAGATTGAAGGATTAAATACCGAGAGGTCACGCTTTCAAGATGAGTGGTGAAAAGTTTAAGAGGGATACAGTGGGTGGTGGGTGTCTGGAACGCGTTCCCAGCAGAGACGGGAGAGGTAATCACGGTAGATACATTTAAGATGCGTCTGGACAGATGCATGAGTAGGTGGGGAGCAGAGGGATACAGGTGCTTAGGAATTGGGTGACAGGTTTAAACAGTAGATTTGGATCGGCTCAGGCTTGAATGGATGAAGGGCCTGTTCCTTGTCTGTACATTTTCTTTGGTCTTTCTTCGTAAATTACGCCAATTTCATTACATAATCTGCGTGGTCTAAGTGCCTGAAGTGAATCGATGCTGAAACACTAGTCATAGAAATTCTGAGTGTGGGCTTTTGTGTGGTAGCGGGATCGAGGGTTTTAAGATGCTGGATTTTAAGCTTCAGTTTCTATCGAATCGTGGCTTCAAATACCAGCATCGTAAGTGAGCTACTATGTGGAGATGTATGCGAGAGAACTGCGCATGTGTTGATGCCTTTTAATTTGAGTGTTTGCAGCTCCTCAGTGTGCTTACCCTCTCGGTGATAAAATCAGCGACCGTCGCTGAAAACAACGCAAGTTCCTGCTGTCCGACGTATCCTCATGTCCCGTCGATAGCTTTGCTTTTGGATATCTGCGTTGCCAGTTTCTGTATCTCAAATGGTTAGCGCAGTTGGCTGAAATGTTGGTGGTTCGAGCCCGCCCAGGGAATAAGCCTCAAATATTTCAGCACAAGCATTCACCCCGACCATGTATTGACATTGGAACCGGGAAAACTCATCCATGATTCACCCCAAGTCCGCAGGGAGTGAGACGTTTATACGCAGCAGAATACGACATCACTTTCTCCAAGCTACCGATGCCAACAGAGAGCGGCCACTGCAGCTTC
>NW_025136835.1:0-1197 GCF_004010195.1 Chiloscyllium plagiosum
AGAATAGCAGTCCCTGTGTGTATTATAGAGAATTGCAACCCCTTTGTATATTATAGCGAATAGCAGTACCTCTGTGTATTATAGGGAATAGCAGTCTCTGTGTGTATTATAGAGAATAGCAGTCCTTGTGTAAATTATAGAGAATAACAGCCTCTGTGTGTATTATAGAGAATAGCAGCCCCTGTGTCTATGATAAAGAATAGCATTCCCTGTATATATTATAGAGAACACTAGTCCCTGTGTATATTACCGAGAAAAACAGTCCCTGTCGACATTATAGAGAAGAGCAGTCCCTGTGGGAGAATAGCAGTCCCTGTGTGTATTATAGAGAAAGGCGATCCCTGTGTATATTATAGAGAAGAGCAGTCCCTGTGTATACTATAGAGAATAGCAGTCCAACTGTGTATTATAGAGAATACCAGTCACAGTGAGTATTATAGAGAAGAGCAGTCCCTGTGTATATTATAGACAATAGCAGTCCCTGTGTGTATTATAGAGAATACCAGTCCCTGTGTATGTTACAGAGAATAGCAGTCCCTGTGTGTATTATAGAGAATCGCAGTCACTGTGTATATTATAGAGAATAGCAGTCCCTGTGTGTATTATAGAGAATTGCAGTCCCTGTGTATGTTACAGAGAATGGCAGTCCGTGTGTGTATTATAGAGAATAGCAGTCCCTGTGGATGTTACAGAGAATACCAGTCCCTGTGTGTATTATAGAGAATCGCAGTCACTGTGTATATTATAGAGAATGGCAGTCTGTGATTGTATCATAGAGAATACCAGTCCCTGTGTATATTATAGAGAATACCAGTCCCTGTGTGTATTATAGAGAATCGCAGTCCCTGTATGTATTATAGAGAATAACAGTCCCTGTATGTTTTTTTTTTGCAGAGAATACCAGCCCCTGTGTATATAGAGAATACCAGTCCCTGTGTGTATTATAGAGAATCGCAGTCACTGTGTATATTATAGAGAATGGCAGTCTGTGATTGTATCATCGTGAATAGCAGTCCCTGTGTATATTATAGAGAATACCAGTCCCTGTGTGTATTATAGAGAATAGCAGTCCCTGTGTGTATTATAGAGAATAGCAGTCCCTGTGTGTATTATAGAGAATAACAGTCCCTGTGTGTATTATAGAGAATAACAATCCCTGTATATTTTTTTTTGCAGAGAATACCAGCCCCTGTGTAT
>NW_025136836.1:0-1197 GCF_004010195.1 Chiloscyllium plagiosum
AGCATTGTGAGAGGTTCAGTGTGGAGGGATTGCTTCATTGTCAGAGGGTCAGTGTGGACGGAGTGCAGCATTGTCAGATGGTCAGAGTGGAGGGAGTGCAGCACTGCCAGACGGTCAGTGTGGAGGGAGAGCAGCATTGTCAGATGTTAAGTGAGGAGCGAGTGCAGCATTGTCAGAGGATGAGTGTGGTGGGTGTGCAACTCTGTCAGAGGGTCAGTGTGGATGGAGTGCAGCATTGCCAGAGAGTCAGTGTGGAGGGATTGCAGCATTGTCAGAGGGACAGTGTGGAGGGCGATCAGCATTGTCAGAGGGTCAGTACTGAGTGAGTGCAGCATTGTGAGAGGGTCAGTGTGGAGGGTGTTATAGCATTGTCAGAGGGTCAGTGTGCAGGGAGTGCAGCATTGTCAGAGGATGAGTGTGGAGGGATTACTTCATTGCCAGAGGCTCAGTATGCAGGGATTGCAGCATTGTCAGAGGGTCAGTGTGGAGGGAGTGCCGCATTGTCAGAGGGTCAGTGTGGAGGGAGTGCAGCACTGCCAGATGGTCAGTGTGCAGGGAGTGCAGCATTGTGAGAGGGTCAGTGTGGATGGAGTGCAGCATTGTGAGAGGGTCAGTACTGAGTGAGTGCAGCATTGTGAGAGGTTCAGTGTGGAGGGAGTGCAGACTTGTCAGAGGGTCAGTGTGGACGGAGTGCAGCATTGTCAGAGGGTCAGTGTGGAGGGAGTGCAGCACTGCCAGACGGTCAGTGTGGAGGGATTGCAGCATTGTCAGAGGTTAACTGTGGAGCGAATACAGCATTGTCAGAGGATGAGGGTGGAGGGAGAGCAGAATTGTCCGAGGATCAGTGTGGAGGATGTGCAGCATTGTCGGAGGATCAGTACGGAGGGAGGGCAGCACTGTCAGAGGATCAGTGTGGAGGATGTGCAGCATTGTCAGAGGATCAGTTTGGAGGCAGTGCAGCATTATCAGAGGGTCAGTATGGAGGGAGTGCAGCATTGTCAGACGGTCAGTGTGGAGAGAGTGCAGCATTGTCAGAGGGTCAGTGTGGAGGGAGTGCAGCATTGTCAGAGGGTCAGTTTGGAGGGAGTGCAGCATTGTCCGAGGGTCAGTGTGGAGGGAGTGCAGCATTGTCAGAGGGTCAGTGTGGCGTGTTTACAGCATTGGCAGACGGTCAGTATGGAGGGAGTGCCGCATTGT
>NW_025136837.1:0-1197 GCF_004010195.1 Chiloscyllium plagiosum
CAGTTTAAAAATTAGTTAGTGACAGGGATTGATCCTCAGTCAGTGACAGGGATTGAATCTCAGTTAGTGACAGGAATTGAACCTTAGTTAGTGACAGGGATTGAATCTCAGTCAGTGATAGGGATTGAACCTCATTCAGTGACAGGGATTGAATCTCAGTCAGTGACAGGGAATGATCCTCAGTCTGTGACACATATTGACCGTCAGTCTGTGACAGGGATGAATCTCAGTCAGTGACAGGGATTGAACCTCAGTCAGTGACAGGGATTGAATCTCAATCAGTGACAGGGATTGAGCTTTAGTAAGTGACAGGGATTGAATCTCAGTCAGTGACAGGGATTGAAGCTCAGTCAGTGACAGGGATTGAACCTCAGTTAGTGACAGGGATTGAATCTCAGACAGTGACAGGGATTGAGCTTCAGTTAGTTACAGGGATTGAATCTCAGTCAGTGACAGGGATTGAACCTCAGTCAGTGACAGGGAATTAATCTCAGTCAGTGACAGGGATTGGCCCTCAGTCAGTGACAGGGATTGAGCCTCAGTCAGTGACAGGGATTGATCCTCAGTCAATGACAGGGATTGAGCATCATTCAGTGACAGGGATTGAATCTCACTCAGAGAAAGAGATTGACCCTGTCAGTAACAGAGATTGAACGTCAGTCTGTGACAGGGATTGAACTTCAGTCAGTGGCAGGGATTGACCCTCAGTCAGTGACAGGGATTGAGCCTCAGTCAGTGACAGGGAATGAACCTCAGTTGGTGACAGAGATCCAATCTCATTCAGTGACAGGGATTGAACCTCAGTCAGTGACAGGGATTGAACATCAATCAATGACAGGGATTGAATGTCATTCAGTGACAGGGATTGAATCTCAGATCAGTGACAGAAATTGACCCTCAGTCAGTGACAGGGATTGAATCTCAGTCAGAGACAGGGATTGAATCTCAGTCAGTGACAGGGATTGACCCTCAGTCAGTGACAGGGATTGATCCTCAGTCAGTAACAGGGGTAGACCCTCAGTCAGTGACAGGGATTGAATCTTAGTCAGCAAGAGTAATTGAATCTCAATCAGTGACAGGGATTGACCCTCAGTCAGTGACAGGGATTGAATCTCAGTCAGTGACAGGAATTGAATCTCAGTCAATGACAGGGACTGAACCACCGTCAGAGACAGGGATTGGATCTCAGTCAGTGAC
>NW_025136838.1:0-1197 GCF_004010195.1 Chiloscyllium plagiosum
GGTCCTCCCATTGCCTCAGACTAACACTGCACTCCTTTCTGTACTGAGTCCTCCCATTGTCTCAGACTAACACTCTGCTACTTTCTGTACTGAGTCCTCCCATTGCCTCAGACTAACACTGTGCTACTTTCTGTACTGAGTCCTCCCATTGCCTCAGACTTACGCTGCACTACTTTCTTTACTTAGTCCTCCAATTGCCTCAGACTAACCCTGCACTACTTTCTGTACTGAATCCTCCCATTGCCTCAGACTAACACTCTGCTACTTTCTGTACTGAGTCCTCCCATTGCCTCAGACTAACCCTGCACTACTTTCTGAACTGGGTCCTCCCATTGCCTCAGACTAACACTGCACTACTTTCTGTACTGGGTCCTCCCATTGCCTCAGACTAACACTGCACTACTTTCTGTACTGAGTCCTCCCATTGTCTCAGACTAACACTCTGCTACTTTCTGTACTGGGTCCTCCCATTGCCTCAGACTAACCCTGCACTACTTTCTGTGCTGGGTCCTCCCATTGCCTCAGACTAACACTGTGCTACTTTCTGTACTGGGTCATCCCATTGCCTCAGACTAACACTGCACTAGTTTCTGTGCTGGGTCCTCACGATACAGTTTCTGAATTTAAAGGTGGGAGGAGGAGCACAGCGTTGTAATCTGATTTTCCAAACAATGGAGCTGTCGGCATCTTTGATTGGATAGCAATGGTCATGGATGTTCGGACCTATGGTGAGACAGGAACCACATCGATGTATTTTAGTAGCCCCCCCCCCCACAGAGGTTTTAGTCACTGGATATGATAATGAGGACTCAAGGTATTCTGTCTCAAGACTGTTTGTAGCTTTGTATACTTTGTAAAGTGCACTCTTCACTTCCACGTGGGGTGGGATGTAGACACTGTCAGGATAGTGGGAGGTGAACCATGCAGCAAGGAGTTGGGACAGCACTTCACTGTTAGATATTCTAGGTCCAGGGAGCAGTAACACACCAGAGTCACCATGTCTGACACCAGGAGGTGTTGGTTTTTGAGACAGACCTCACTGGTCTAGCCTTGCCCGAGGATACTGTGCGGTCCATTTGGTGAACTGAGAAACCCTCAGGGTATAGGACGCAGTCCGGTGTAGCAGGAGTGAGCCATGTCTCTGTGAAACAGAACACACAGCAATCTCAGGTCCCTTTGGAAGCTGAGTCCAGCTTT
>NW_025136839.1:0-1197 GCF_004010195.1 Chiloscyllium plagiosum
GCACTACTCGATGCTCCATGCCATACGTATTGACTGGAAACAGAGAGAGATGGGGAGAGAGAAAGAGAGAGACAATGAAGGCTACAGGAGCAGTGAACTAGAACTGGAGGTAGAGAGAATCCTGGAAGAATTGGAAAACAGAAAAAGTTTGGGGCATAAGGACAAGGTGTGGAGCAACTAGAAAGCAAGGGAACAGAAGAAAGGGACAGAGAGAAAACAAAGACTTGCAGACTGACAGGAAATGGGAATAGTAGTGAAGGAGACAGAGGGAGACAAAGGGAAACTGAGAGGTGGGTGAGGCGATTCGGTAAACAGTAAAATGTTGCCTGTGTGTAGGATTTGGGCATTTTCTCCAGAAATCACTCCGATGTATTTCACTGTCTCCTTTATTTTAGGGTCAGTGGATGCTATCGATTTCAAACTTAGTGATGTACAGCACCCCCCCCCCCCCGCTTACAGAGGTTTCTTTTTAGATTACCATCAAGTCCTACACCGACCCGCGGAAGCGCAACCCACCCAGACCCCTACATTTGCCCCTTCACCTAACACTACAGGCAATTTAGCATGGTCAATTCACCCGGAGGGGAGAATGTGCAAACTCCAGTCAGTCGCCTGAGGCAGGAATTGAACCCAGGTCTCTAGCGCTGTGAGGCAGCAGTGCTAACCACTGTACGACCGTGCCGCCCTGATCAGGTAAGATCTGTTTCACTGACACTTACCTTTTAAAAATGCCAGTCACGGCATGGTTATCCAGTACAGCCGCATCTGACATGGGGATTGTGAGCAGCACCAACAGGAACAGGCAGAGTGTCCGCATTTTTCAGATTTGTCAGCACCCTTTAACCGTACTATAGGGAACACACAGACAAAACTGGAAAAGATGAAAGAAAAACTTGTTCAATTCATAACTACATTGGCAAGAGTGTGAAAGATATGCAGGGACACACATGTTGGCAAACAGAAACTGTCGCTATCGTCCTGTGTGGTGTTTGCCATTAATTAAGCAGAAGGTCTGGTTACCTCCCATGGGTACAATTTGCAGGTGAAGATTGGAGTTTCTTCCAAGAGTTATGGGGTATAGCCAACCTTTCAGAATAGGTGCAACAGGCCCACAGCTCTCTTGGAGAGGGTCGGTGGAGGAGATGTGTTCTCAGACTCCAAATGCAACAGGACCTTGAAAATGTCCAAAACAATGTG
>NW_025136840.1:0-1197 GCF_004010195.1 Chiloscyllium plagiosum
CCATTTTATTCCTGCATATGTCCTCATACTGCTACAACAAACCTTTAACTTAGTTCTTTGTTCCTGAGACAGGTAACTCACTAACCTATTCCACTCCTTGAGGATGACCTCATTATTTAGCGTATTTTGAGACACATCAAACTCCACGAGATCTGGATTTGATTCCTCACTGGGGGGGGGGTGGTAACTAACACCTGTTTCTCCAGTTCCGTGTCTCCATTATAGTAAGGTTTCAACATGTTCACATGACATAGCCGATACAGTGTTTTATTTTCTATCTGACATCTTTACCAGATAGTTTACCTCACACAACTTTTTCTCAATTTGATAGGAGCCACTCAAACTGGTTTTGAAGGGATCTCCTACCACTGGTAACACTAATACTAATACATCATTCCCATGGGAAAACATCCAAACTTTAGGTCTTTATCTGCCACCTGCTTCATTCTATGCTGTGCCCTCTTCAGCTGTTAGCTGTTTGGCTAACTCACCTACCCAACTTAATCTCTCCCTCACCTCAGATACATAATCTAAGTGTGATCTCCAACTTCAGTCCTATCAATTTTTTTTAAAATTAGTTTCAAATGCCCTCTCACTTCATATCTGAATATTAATTTTAAGGGAATAAACTGAGTAGATTAATTTGGGGCATCTCAAATGGCAAACAATACAAATGGGAAACCTTTATTCTAATGACTTGGGCTTTCATGACAGTATGCTCTTCAGGGTCTCCAGGGTCTGGTGCCACCTTTCCAAAGCTCCCTGGGATTCAAGATGGCACACACTTGATTTAAAGTGCTATACACCTAAGCTATCCATGACTTCCGTAAACAGCCTAGCAGTAAAATTAGACCTTTGGTGTGACTGAATCTCTTGAAGTAGCCCATATTGGGTGAAGAAAGTTACCAACTCCTCCACCAACCTTTCGGCCTTAATACTCTGGCATGGAATTGTCACCGGAAATCTGGTAGACATATTCATTATGGTTAGCAAGTACTGGTTCCCACTTGTAGTTTTTGGGAGTGGACCTGCACAATCAATCATAACCTGTGTGAACAGCTCTTTGAATGTGGGAATTGGCTACAAAGGTGCTGTTTTTATTACTGCCTGTGGCTTACCTACCATTTGGCACATATGACATGTAGAGCAAGATTTAACTACATCCTTGTGCAGTTCAAGCCAACAGATGACCTCCTA
>NW_025136841.1:0-1197 GCF_004010195.1 Chiloscyllium plagiosum
AGTTTGGAAATTCACTCATTCACAAAATGTCACATGTTCTAATCATTCATTCAAATAATCGAACAGCATTCATTCATTCAATAAACCAAATGTTATGCACTGATTCAAATGATGCAAACTAATTTCAGACATTTAATGACATTTAATGAATCAAACTGCATTCATCCATGCAATGAAAGAAACTGCCCGTGTTCATTCAATGGGTAGAACTTTCCTCATTCATTCAATGTTACGAGCATAACGCATTCACTCGATTCAATACTGCGTTGTCATTCATTCAATTTCATTCATTGAATCAAACTTCAGTCATGTGTTCAATGAATCAAATGTTATGCATTAATTCAATGAAATAACTAAACTCAGACATTTAACGAAACAAACTGCCAGCGTTCATTCAATGATTGGAGCTAGTCTCATTCATTCAATGTTACGAGCTAAATGCACTCATTCTATTAAGCAGTGTGCACTCGTTCATTCAACGAAGCAAAGTGCACACATTCATTCAATGAAACAAACTGCATGTATTAATATAATAAGTGGAAATTCACTCATTCAGAAAATGTCACGTTCTAATCATTCATTCAAATAATCGAACAGCATTCATTCATTATTTGAGTCACATATTCAATGAATCAAATGTTATGCATTGATTAAATGAAAAAAACTAAACTCATGCATTCATTGATTCAAACGACATTCATTCATGCATTGAAACAAACTATTTGCATTCATTTAATAAATCAAATGTTATGCGATGTTTCAATGAATCAAACAAAACTCAGACATTTAATGTATCAAACTGCACTCATTCATTCAAAGATACTAAATTCCCATGTTCATTCATTGATTGGAGCTTCTCTCAAGATATTCTACATCACGCATTTCACGCATTCATTCAATTCATTGCTTCAGCAAACTGCACTCGATAATTCAATAAAATGAACTGCACTCATTCATTCCATGAAACTAAGTTGTCAATGAGTGGAGCTTCTCACATTCATTCAATGCCTCAAGCTTACCTCATACGTTCAGAAAATCAAACTGCATTCATTCATTGATTGAAACAAACTACAGACATTCATTCAATAAACCAAATGTTATGCTCTGATTCAAATGATGCAAACTAATTTCAGACATTTAATGAATCAAACTGGATTCATCCATGCAATGAAACAAACTGCCCGTGTTCATTCAATG
>NW_025136842.1:0-1197 GCF_004010195.1 Chiloscyllium plagiosum
CCTGTTTAAAGTGAAAAATCACACAACACCAGGGTATAGTCCAACAGGTGTAATTGGAAGCACACGAGCTTTCGGAGCGACTCTTCTTCACCAGGTGATAGTGGAGGGCTCGATCGTAACACAGAATCTATAGCAAAAATCTACAGTGTGATTTAACTGAAATTATAAATTGAAAAATTGATTGTTAAGACTTTCATCTGTTAGAATACAGTGATAGTTTCACTTCTTTCATGTGTAAATCACAAAACCTTTTTTTAAAGTTGCATTCTCGGGTTAGCTGTTAACAATGGTGATAGCTAGACAATATGATGAAGGTGTTAGCCCCCTGTGTTCTCTGTCTATGCCATAATGTTTAGATTGATTCTAATCTAAAAGGTGAGATAACGGAATTTTACATAAATTCATGCAGTTTTTGAGCTCGGATTTCTACATGAATGCATGCAATGTTTGAGCAAAGTACAATGTAACTCTGCAAGTACAAATTCACCCCACAAAATATATGTGTGCATGTGAGTCTTTGTCTGTGTGTGTCTGTCTGTCTGTTATGGGGGTTGTGAGTGTGTGAACGTGTGGGTGTAGTGATTGCAAAGTGTCCTAGGTCTGTGAGGGGGTGCATGTGTGAATGTGGGAGTGTGTGTGTGTCTATAGGGGTGTGTATGGATGTCTGTGTGCGCGTCTGTGTGTACCTGTGTCCGTGTGTATGTGAGAGTGTATTTGGCCGAGATTCAGAAAAGGGAAATGATCCTTGATAAACCTGATGGAGTTTGTGGACTCTGTCCATTGTGTCATTGACAATTGAGAACCAGTGTGAGTAGAGTAATTGAATTTTCAGAAGAAGGTTGACATGGTTGAATGCATGTGAGTAGAGAATGTTAGAGTCCATGGGTAGATAGTGGTGGAATATACATCATATGGCTTAAAAATTGGATAATGAACAAAATTAACAGAGTATTGTTTTTTTTTTCTGTGGACGGAAGGCTTGTGGGGTATCAGAAGGATCAGTTCTTGTGCAATAGCTGTTCACAAGAGATAAAAATGATGCAGATGTGAACCACAAATACCATCATTGACTTTTAAGTTTGTTAAATGGTGAAAGGTTGGGAAGGGTTGTTGTTGAAAACGACCTTGATTATAAGTCACTAACAGAATTCTTACGTGGCAGGAAGTAATTATTACTGTATAGGATATATGGTCTGT
>NW_025136843.1:0-1197 GCF_004010195.1 Chiloscyllium plagiosum
AGCAACTGTGCAGTCCTCACACACAGAAACTGTACAGTCCTCACACACAGCAACTGTGCAGTCCTCACACACAGCAACTGTGCAGTCTTCACACACAGCAACACTGCAGTCGTCACACACAGTAACAGTGCTCCTATGCACACAGAAACAGTCTCATCTTCACACACAGTAGCACTGCAGGATGCACACACAGCAACAGTGCAGCCTTCCCACACAGCAACAGTGCAGTCCTCACAAACAGAAACAGTGCAGTCTTCACACACAGCAACACTGAAGTCTTCACACATAGCAACAATGCAGTCTTCACACACAGCAACTGTGCAATCTTCACACACAGTAACGCTGCAGGATTCACACACAGCAACAATGCAGCCTTCACACACAGCAACAGTGCAGTCTTCACACACAGCAACACTGCAGTCTTCACTCACAGCAACAGTGCAGACTTCACACATTGTAACAGTGCAGTCTTCACACACAGCAACAGTGCAGTCTTCAAACACAGTTACACTTTAGTCTTCACACACAGCAACAGTGCAGTCTTCACACACAGCAACTGTGCAGTCTTCACAGACAGCAACACTGCAGTCGTCACACACAGTAACAGTGCTCCTATACACACAGAAACAGTGCAACCTTCACACACAGTCGCACTGCAGGATTCACACACAGCAACAGTGCAGTCTTCACACACAGCAACAGTGCAGTCTCCACACATAGCAAGAGTGCAGTCTTCACACACAGCAACACTGCAGTCGTCACACACAGTAACAGTGCTCCTACACACACAGAAACAGTGCAACCTTCACACACAGCAGCACTGCAGGATTCACACACAGCAACAGTGCAGTCTTCACACAAAGCAACACTGCAGTCGTCACACACTGTAACAGTGCTCCTACACACACAGAAACAGTGCAATCTTCACACACAGCAGCACTGCAGGATTCACACACAGCAACAGTGCAGTCTTCACACACAGCAACACTGCAGTCTTCACTCACAGCAACACTGCAGTCTTCACACACAGCAACACTGCAGTCGTCACACACAGTAACAGTGCTCCTACACACACAGAAACAGTGCAATCTTCACACACAGTAGCACTGCAGGATTCACACACAGCAACACTGCAGTCTTCACACACAGCAACACTGCAGTCTTCACACATAGCAACAGTGCAGTCTTCACACACTG
>NW_025136844.1:0-1197 GCF_004010195.1 Chiloscyllium plagiosum
ATACCTTGTATTTAATCATGTTTTGTTAGCTTACCAGAATGCCCAACTGTGTTAGTCAGAATTACCTCACTCCAGCTATACAATAAACCAATGGTGTTAGTTCCCATTGTCGTTCTACTTCTGTCACTATGGTATTTCATAATTCTACTTAATATTATTCTACTGTCACTATTAGGTATTCTACTGCCACCTGTGATACAATGACATTCCATCCCAGACTAACCTGTGATGATTAGATATTTAGCTACCCCATCTATCACAATGTTTTCCTATCCCAAGCTGACTCTACTAACTACTGATTAGATATTTAGTGTCATATTTTTTCCGTCTACAAGCGTCTCAAGCAGGCTGACTGTACTATCAATTAGTTATTTAAAGTCATGTCTTAAGTATGTATTATCACGACTTGTCCCAAACTGCCATGATGATATTGAGTAGGCAAGGGTGACTTTACTAATTGCTTTTATCTCCGTCGGCTATTGTAACCTTTCAGCCCAGTCTGACTCTGCTAATTGGTGTAGGAGCATTCCACTATTCTTTTCCTATCCTGCCACACTGGCCCCATCCTGCCCCAGTGACCTTTTGACGAATGTAGCATTCCGCAGACCCCTTGTAACAGATCGCCAGTAGTTTCCATGTCTTTACCCTTCCCATGCTTTCATGCTCTGTATTTTCTGTACAGTGTTCGGTTCTTTCATCAGAAATCTGTTTAACTTCACCCCACTTTCCATGCCGACCAGATATCCCAACCCAATCTAGTCTCACCTGCCAGCAACTGGGCCTTATCCATGCGTGATTACATTAAGATTAAATTACAAATCCACACCAACCCGCCAAAGCGAAACCCACCTATACCCCTACATTTACCCCTAACCTAACACTACGGGCAATTTAGTATGGACAATTCACCTGACCTGCGCATCTTTGGACTGTGGGAGGAAACCGGAGGAAATCCACGCAGACACGGGGAGAACGTGCAAACTCCACACAGTCAGTCGCCTGAGGCGGGAATTGAACCGGGTCTCGGGCGTTGTGAGGCAGCAGTGCTAACTGCTGGGCCACCGTGCCGCCCACTAACTCTAACTTCTCAAGTATTCGGCTAAATACTCCTGACGCATAACTTTACCACACGTTCAAACAGTGAATTCCAAATAAACAACATTTCCAGAGTGAAAACGTTCTTCCGATATCTCCTCT
>NW_025136845.1:0-1197 GCF_004010195.1 Chiloscyllium plagiosum
ATTCTGTGTATAATCTTTGCCAGTACAGAGAGAGATCAGACAGGCAAAGCTCCTCTTTCAGGTGAAAATCCTACCACTGACTTGAAGCAACATTGAGAGCCATTTTCTCTCCAACCATACACCCCCCCCAACATTCCCACCTTGACATCCTGGAGGAGGACTCTGCCTCCACGCTGATTCTGGAATTTCAGCAGCTTCTCTGCATGTTCCTGCTTCTCCTGGGACTGGGCTTTGAAGAACTGGGAGAAATGGTGCAGGGCAACATCATCCCGGTCAAAGTACGACATCTGAAAGAGAACCATTTACATCCCATTAACATCACTGGGCCCAATCGTACATCTCAAAGCCAGAAGCAGCCCTTTCCCAGCTGCTCTCTGATCAGACCACATTCAGCAGGAAATCTTTTCTATTTCCTCAGGGAGATTGAACAGTCTCTCACCTAGTGTCCTGTTCAATGGAAGGTTAGCCATTAGGTAGATGAACTGAAATCCAATACAGAACTTGCAGAAGTGATAGCTTTCATGGCAAAGTGAAGTTTTAGTCTCATACATTCAATATAACATGGAGGTATCATTTTTACTAAAATTGGGAAATTAAGGGTAGCCAGGAAACAGACCACTGGAAAAGAAATAGATTGGGAAAGGATGGTTAGGACCTTCATAAATACTACAGGAGAGAAATGAAATATGCATCTTTCTCCTGGGGAAAACCAGGAGGGGTTTAGGAAGGCAGGAAATGGTATTCAAAACAAGAATTTTAACAGTAACCAACATTTTTACATTCCATTTAAACTACAAGTCACCCAAGTATTTGTAACAAGGAAAAGTCTAGATATACACATCTGGGATCAGAGAGGGATTGTGCAGCAAGATTAAACCCAACTGGGTGATTAATGAGGCTTTTGTCTTTAAATACAAGGTAGGAGCAGAGATGAGGCCATTGTCCTATCCAAACATGGCCAACAGGTTCTTGAATATCAAGAGGATCAAAGTTTGAGAAAGCAGGAGAATAAGGTTGAGAAACAAGTCTTCTGTGGCAGTGAATTCTAAAAGATTCACTTCTGACAAAAGTAGTTTCTCATCTGTACAAAAAAGTCTCCCTTTAACTGCACCCTTAGGCCCTGATCTCTGCGAACAGAATAATCTTTGCAGTGTCTAACATTGGGATGATGGTTCCATTAGGAGACCAGGACCCAAA
>NW_025136846.1:0-1197 GCF_004010195.1 Chiloscyllium plagiosum
ACACACCTCTCACTTCACTAACACACCTCTCACAGCACTAACACACCTCTCACTGCGCTAACACACCTCTCACTGCATTAACGCACCTCTCACTGCTCTGACACACCTCTCACTGCATTACCGCACCTCTCACTGCTCTGACACACCTCTCACTGCTGTAACACACCCCTCACTGCATTAACACAACTTTCACTGTGCTGACACACCTCTCACTGCATTAACATACCTCTCACTGCACTAACACAACTCTCACTGCACTAACACACTCCTCACTGCATTAACACACCTCTCACTGCGCTAACACACCTCTCACTGCTCTGACACACCTCTCACTGCGCTAACATACCTCTCACTGCATTAACGCACCTCTCACTGCGCTAACACACCTCTCACTACGCTAATGCACATCTAACTGCATTAACACATCTCTCACTGCGCTAACACACCTCTCACTGCACTAACACACCTCCCACTGTACTAACACGCCTCTCACTGCATTAACACACCTCTCAATGCACTAATACACCTCTCACTGCATTAACACACCTCTCACTGCGCTATTACACCTCTCACTGCGTTAACACACCTCTCACTGCGCTAACACACCCCTCGCTGCATTAACACACCTCTCACAGCGCGAACACACCTCTCACTGCATTAACATACCTCTCACTGTGCTAACACGCCCCTCACTGCATTAACACACCTCTCACTGCACTAACACACCCCTCACTGCATTAACATACCTCTCACTGCGCTAACACACCTCTCACTGCATTATCGCACCTCTCACTGCTCTGACACACCTCTCACTGCGCTAACACACCGCTCACTGCGTTAACGCACCTCTCACTGCACTAACACACCTCTCACAGCACTAACGCACCTCTCACTGCGCTAACGCACCTCTCACTGTGCTAACACACCCCTCACTGCGCTAACACACCTCTCACTGCATTAACACACCTCTCACTGTGCTAACACGCCCCTCACTGCATTAACACCACTCTCACTGCGCTAACACACCTCTCACTCCGCTAACACACCTCTCACTGCATTAACGCACCTCTCACTGCTCTGACACATCTCTCACTGCATTAACGCACCTCTCACTGCTCTGACACACCTCTCACTGCACTAACACAGCTCTCACTGCATTAACGCACCTCTCACTGCGCTAACACACCTCTCACTGCA
>NW_025136847.1:0-1197 GCF_004010195.1 Chiloscyllium plagiosum
GGGGTGACAGTGTGATGGGGTGACAGTGTGATGGGGCTATATTGCAATGGGGTGACAGTGTGATGGGGTGACAGTGTGATGGGGAGTCAGTGTGATGGGGTGACAGTGTGATGGGGCTACAGTGCGATGGGGCTACAGTGTGATGGGGAGACAGTGTGATGGGGCTACAGTGCGATGGGGTGACAGTGTGATGGGGCACAATGTGATGGGGTGACAGTGTGCTGGGGTGACAGTGTGATGGGGCTACAGTGCGATTGCGCTACAATGCAATGGAGTGACAGTGTGATGGGGTGACAATGTGATGGGGCAAAAATGTGATGGTCAGTGCGATGGGGTGACAGTGTGATGGGGCAACAATGTGATGGGGTGACAGTGTGATGGGGTGACAGTGTGATGGGGCTACAGTGCGATTGCGCGACAATGCAATGGAGTGACAGTGTGATGGGGTGACAGTGTGATGGGGCAAAAATGTGATGGGGTGACAGTGTGATGGGGTGACAGTGTGATGGGGCTAAAGTGCGATGGGGTGACAGTGTGATGGGCAGACAGTGTGATGGGGCAACAGTGCGATGGGGTGTCAGTGTGATGGTGTGACAGTGTGATGGGGCTACAGTGTGATGGGGTGACAGTGTGATGGGGCAACAATGTGATGGGGTGACAGTGTGATGGGGCTACAGTGTGATGGGGTGACAGTGTGATGTGGTGACAGTGTGATGGGACTACAGTGCGATGGGGCTACAATGCGATGGGGTGACAGTGTGATGGGGTGACAGTGTGATGGGGCTACAGTGCAATGGGGCTACAATGCGATGGGGTGACAGTGTGATGGGGCTACATTGCGATGGGGTGACAGTACGATGGGGTGACAGTGCAATGGGAATACAGTGTGATGGGGCAACAGTGCGATGGGGTAACAGTGTGATGGGGTGACAGTGTGATGTGGCTACATTGCAATGGGGTGACAGTGTGATGGGGTGACAGTGCGATGGGGAGACAGTGTGATGGGGCAAAAATGTGATGGTGTGACAGTGTTGTGGGGTGACAGTGTGATGGGGCTACAGTGCAATGGGGTGACAGTGTGATGGGGTGACAGTGTGATGGGGCTACAGTGCGATGGGTTGACAGTGCGATGGGGAGACAGTGCGATGGGGATTCAGTGTGATGGGGCAACAGTGCGATGGGGTGACAGTGTGATGG
>NW_025136848.1:0-1197 GCF_004010195.1 Chiloscyllium plagiosum
GGCACAGGCACACTGTCACAGTGGCAATGTACACACACAGGCACACAGGCACACAGGCAATGTATAGACACTGTCACACTGTCACACAGGCAACGTACAGGCACAGGCACACTGTCACACAGGCAATGTACAGACACTGGCACACAGGCAACGTACAGACACAGGCACACTGTCAAACTGGCAATGTACAGACACTGTCACACAGGCAATGTACAGACACAGGCACACTATCACACAGGCAATGTACAGACACAGGCACACAGGCAATGTACAGACTGTTGCACAGGCACACTGTCAATGTGCAGACAATGTCAGACTGTCACATAGGGAATGTGCACACAGGCACACTGTCACAGACAATGTACAGACACAGGCACACCGGCACACTGTCACGCAGGCAATGTACAGACACAGGCACACTGTCACACTGGCAATTTACAGACACAGGCACACAGGCAATGTACAGACACAGGCATACTGTCACACTGGCAATGTACAGACACAGGCACACTGTCACACTAGCAATGTACAGACTCAGGCACACTGTCACACTGGCAATGTACAGACACAGGCACACAGGCAATGTACAGACACAGGCATACTGTCACACTGGCAATGCACAGACACAGGCACACTGTCACACTAGCAATGTACAGACTCAGGCACACTGTCACACTGGCAATGCACAGACACAGGCACACAGGAAATGTACAGACACAGGCACACTGTCACACTGGCAATGTACAGACACTGTCACACAGGCAATGTACAGACACAGGCACACAGGCAATGTACAGACTGTCGCACAGGCACACTGTCAATATGCAGACAATGTCAGGCTGTCACACAGGGAATGTGCACACAGGCACACTGTCACACAGGCAATGTGAATGTGCACACAGGCACACTGTCACACAGGCAATGTACAGACACAGGCACACCGGCACACTGTCACGCAGGCAATGTACAGACACAGGCACACTGTCACACTGGCAATGTACAGACTCAGGCACACTGTCACACTGGCAATGCACAGACACAGGCACACAGGAAATGTACAGACACAGGCACACTGTCACATTGGCAATGTACAGACACAGGCATACTGTCACACTGGTAATATACAGACACAAGCACACAGGCAATGTACAGACACAGGCACAATGTCACACTGGCAATGTACAGACACAGGCACAC
>NW_025136849.1:0-1197 GCF_004010195.1 Chiloscyllium plagiosum
AAATAACTATTTGTATATATGCAAGTTCGCTCGTTGATCTTGAAGGTTTGTTTTCAGACGTTTCATCGCCATGACTTGATGACATCATCAGTGAGCGTCTCCGCTAAAGTGCTGGTGGTTTGCCCCGCCTCTCTATTTATAGGTCTTGGTTTCTTAAGGTGAGTGATGTCATTTCCGGTTTTCTTTATTACAAGAGAAGTTAGAGAGGATATAAATTGATGTTTTTATTGACGGACTTCTTGTTAGAATGCCATTCCTTTAAGAACGTCCTTGTGTGTCTTCGTATGTATGTGTTTTTTCCAGTCAGAGTGGTGTCCTTCTTTTTATGATGGAATATAGGATAGTGGGTCATGTCTTTTGGTGGCTTTTTGGTGTTCATGTATCCTGGTAGCACGAAAACAGGAGCATTTCAATGTAGAAAAAAAATGATCTTGTATACATTGTTTAATCAATGTGTGTGCAGATATTTTTCATGTGTGCACAACACATTCTAAATGAATAACGGCGACACAGTTATCGAAAAAAGGTGCACATGATGTATAAAATTGATGAAACATTACTTGATGCTCATCTAATGTGATATGTTCCCATTCTCTCAATGTTCCCTCCTTTTCTGGAAATCACTGCACTATACTCTCATTCTTATCAGGATGTGTGTTATAAATTCTTGCTGGTGGTATCCCAACTTATTTCAGTTAATCCCTTTTCTACGGGGAATTCAATATATTGGCCACTAGTTTTTTCCAAAGCTAGTGTCTGTCATATTTTTGGAAATTAAACTTCTGGCATCAGACCCAGCATTTGAACAGATTACTCTGTTGTACATGCACTCTAAAAACGGCTACAGCACACCGCAATTGCCAAAACATTGAGGGATGTACATCTACTTCTTTCGAGAATTTAGTTTTCTCATTTTTCACATGCCCTTGTCTATATCCTCTCTCTCTCGTTCTCTCTTTGTATCTGGTTAAGAAATTTGCCAATTACTCTTTATCTCCAATCTCTCAAAAATTCTTCTTTCGGTTTATATCTATTGCCCTCTTCTTGATGTAATGTGATTATAATTGAGCAACATAACTACAAAGACATGAGGGAGGAGCTGGCCAGAGTAAATTGGAAGGGGAGCCGAGCAGGGAAGACCATGGAGCAGCAATGGCAGGAAGGTATGTTGGATAATTCGGAGGATATCAGAAATTC
>NW_025136850.1:0-1197 GCF_004010195.1 Chiloscyllium plagiosum
TGTGAGGTTACAGCTTCACTGGGCGCAGTGTGTAAGGTTACAGTGTCACTGGGCACAGTGTGTGTGGTTACAGTGTCGCTGGGTGAAGTGTGTGAGGTTACAGTGTCGCTGGGTGCAGTGTGTGAGGTTACAGCTTCACTGGGCACAGTGTATGACATTACAGCATCGCTGTTTGCAGTGTGTGAGGTTACAGCGTCGCTGGGCGCAGTGTGCGAGGTTACTGCGTTGCTGAGGGCAGTGTGTGAGGTTACAGCGTCGCTGGGCGCAGTGTGCGAGGTTACAGCGCCGCTGGGGGCAGTGTGTGAGGTGACAGCGTCGCTGGGCGCAGTGTGTGAGGTTACACTGTTACTGGGCACAGTGTGTGAGGTTACACTGTCACTGGGCGCAGTGTGTGAGGTTACACTGTCACTGGGCACAGTGTGTGCGGTTACACTGTCACTGGGCACAGTGTGTGAGGTTACAGCGTCGCTGGGCGCAGTGTGTGAGGTTACACTGTTACTAGGCACAGTGTGTGAGGTTACAGCGTCGCTTTGCACAGTGTGTGTGGTTACAGTGTCGCTGGGTACAGTGTGTGAGGTTACCGTGTCACTGGGCCCAGTGTGTGAGGTTACAGTGTCACTGGGCACAGTGTGTGAGGTTACAGCGTCGCTGGGCGCAGTGTGTGAGGTTACAGCTTGACGGCGCAGTGTGTGAGGATACACTGTCACTGGTCGCAGTGTGTGTGGTTACAGTGTAGCTGTGAGCTGTCTGCGAGGGTACTGCGTCACTGCGCACAGTGTGTGATGTTAAAGTGTCACTGGGCACAGTGTGCGAGGTTACAGCTTCACTGGGCGCAGTGTGTGAGGTTACAGTGTCACTGGGGGCAGTGTGTGTGGTTACAGTGTAGCTGTGAGCTGTGAGCGAGGGTACTGCGTCACTGCGCACAGTGTGTGATGTTAAAGTGTCACTGGGCACAGTGTGCGAGGTTACTGCGTCGCTGGACGCAGTGTGTGAACTTACAGCTTCACAGGGCGCAGTGTGTGACGTTACAGTGTCGCTGGGCGCAGTGTGTGACGTTACAGTGTCGCTGGGCGCAGTGAGTGAAGTTACAGCGTCGCTGGGTGCAATGTGTGACGTTACAGTGTCGCTGGGCGCAGTGAGTGAAGTTACAGCGTCGCTGGGTTTAATGTGTGAGGTTATAGCGTCGCTGGGCGCATT
>NW_025136851.1:0-1197 GCF_004010195.1 Chiloscyllium plagiosum
ATGAAAGTGGTGCTGGAGAAGCACAGGCAAGTCCATCAGCATCTCAGGAAAAATCAATGTTTCGGGCAAAAGCCCTTCATCAGGAATGAGACAGGCAGCCTATGGGTGGAGAGATAAATGGGAGGTCGTGGGTCTGGGGAGAAGGTCGCTGAGAGTGCAGTAGGTGGATAGAGGTGGGGGGTTGACGGTGATATGTCAGAGACGAAGGTGGAATGGATAAGTGGGAATGAAAATACACAGGTTGGACAGGTCAGTAGGACAGTGCTGAGCTGGAAGGTTAGAACTGGGGTAAGATGAGAGAGTGGGAATGAGGAAACTGATGAAATCCACATTGATGCCATGGGGTTCAAGGGTCCCGAGGAAGAAGATGAGGCGTTCTTCCTCTAGGCGTTGGGTAGTGAGGGAGTGTCGATGGAGGTGGCTCAGAATCTGTATTTCCTCAGGAGAGTGGGAGGCGAAGTTGAAATGTTTGGCCATAGGTCAGTGGAGTTGATTCTTACAGGTATCCTGGAGATGTTCTCTGAAGTGCTCTGTCAGACGATATATGGTCTCCCCAATTTAGAGGTGACCGCATCTGGAAGAGCAGATACAACAAATGCCATCTGTGGAAGTATAGGTGAACGTTTGATGGATATAGAAGGCTCCACTGGAGCCTTCGATAGATGTGAGGGGTACGATGAGGGTGCAGGTTTTGCAACTCCTGCGGTGGCAAAGGAAGGTGCTGGGAGGGATTGGTGGGTCATTTGAGGGCATGGACGTGACTAGGTAGTCGCGGAGAGAATGGTCTTTGAGGAAAATTAATGGGTTTGAGGAGGGAAATATATCCCTGGTGTTTGGGTCAATTTAGAGGTAGCGAAAATGTCGGTGGATGATGTGATTTTTGTTAAGGTTGGTGGAATGGAAGTTGAGAACTTTCCTCTGTCCTTGATCTGTCCTTGTTGTGTTTGGAGAAATGGGGTTCATGGGTGGACGTGCAGAACATGGATGAAATGCGTTAGAGGGCATCTTAAACCACATCGGAGGGAAACTTCCATTCTTTAAAGAAGAAGGCCATCTGCTGTGTTCTGTTGTGGAACTGGTCCTCTTGGAGAAGATGCGAGGATAACATTGGTGTTGGAGGTGCGACGGGTGGAGTTGAAATTCAGACAGCTGTGGGAGTTAGTTGGGTTCTAAAAAAAAATCAGTAACATTGACCTC
>NW_025136852.1:0-1197 GCF_004010195.1 Chiloscyllium plagiosum
CAGTTAGTCTAACAGCAATTCTATTCTTGTCTGTGGGCAAATGTGGTCTTTCAACATGCACCACTCGTTATCTGGTAACCATGGCAGTGTCTGATCTACTGTACGTTACTTTTGATATCATGCTTCATAAGTTTACTTACTATTATTATCCATGTTGTTTCCTGGACATCACTCCTGTTTGTAGAGCCATCTATGCCCTGAGCCGCTTGACCGTTGATTGTTCTGTCTGGTTCACTGTCGCTTTTTCTTTTGATCGATTTGTTGCCATTTGTATTCATCAGATGAAATCTCAGTATTGCACAGAGAAAACTGCAATGAGGGTTCTAGCAACAATCTGCATTTTACTTTCTTTAAAGAATATTCCCAACTATTTTCGATTTGAAGCCGGAAGGATCATTAACAATATTCCATGGTACTGTTACACCACCTACAGATATTATAATGATGCTCATTGGCTGAGTTATAGATATATTGAAACATTTTTAACACCACTTCTCCAATTCACTTTTATTCTCTTTCTGAACATCCTGACTGTCAGACACATTTTCGAAACAGTTAAGACACGTAAGGGACTGAAGGGTCAAAGGAAAACAGAGAATGACCCCGAGATAGAGAGCAGAAAGAAATCTGTGACTTTACTCTTTGTGTATCTGCCAGCTTCATACTTCTCTGGTTGGGGTATATTTTATATTTCTTCAATGTTGGTTATTATTTGGATGATTTTTATCTCTTCGAACTAATCACATTTATGCTGCGGGACTTAAGTTGCTGCACAAATGCATTTATTTATGTGGTGATGCAGAATAGTTTCAGAGACCGGTTAAAGTATGCATTGAAATATCCCCTTATAAAAAATAATTCAATTGATGAATAAATCCACGTTACTGAGAGCCAACATTGGATGCAGCAGATAATGGAACGAGGAGTCCAAGTGAGGAATGGACTGAAAGGAGAAGGAGGAGCAGCAACATGATAACACTCCTTTCCTCATGGGCAAGGAATGACTCCATCTGAGGAGCAAAATGAAAGAGACTGGAGATGTAAAACCAGTGTAAAGTGTTGTTAGCAATGAGCAACAGTTAGTAGGAAGTGGGACAACAAAAGCCGAACCAAAAAAGGAATAGTCTTATGCACTGAAGTCTCTGATATATACATCTGGAAAATGTGAAAGAAAAGTTCCTGTTATAAAGACTAAAC
>NW_025136853.1:0-1197 GCF_004010195.1 Chiloscyllium plagiosum
TATGAAGATAAATCAGAGTACAATTTTTCGGTCTAATGTCCTTTCCTTTGAACCTGACTTATTATTAAATTATTTCCCCAAATTTATTCTCCCACATAAGAAGAAATATCCATCCGGTATTCATCAACTTCACTCTTCTCAAGATGTTATACGGTCAATAAAACATCTCTGATTCTCCGGTCGAATTGTTCCTTCTTCGTAACGTAATGCCTTCATCCCAAGAATGAGTAAAGAGAAAAATCTTTGAAAAAAATTCGAAAGCAATTTTGTTTTTATCAGTTAAGGCAATTATAACGACACATAATACATCAGATGTGATCTCAGCAATGCCCTGTACTGATGCAAAAATCATCGCTCAGATCAAACACAACACCCCTTACACGAAACAGAATAATTCCATTTACTTCCAAATCACCAGCTGCATCTGCAGAGTAATTTGATGTGATTCATGCACTAAGACACACAGATCCCTCTGTACCACTCAGTTCTGCATTCTCCTTGTATTTAAATAATTTTCTGCTGTTTTGTTTTTTCCCCAAAACAGAAAATTCCCATCATAGAAATGTTGTACTTTTTTTTCTGCTGAAGATTTGCTCAAAATTGTCCTCTGTCTGTATGCCATTGCTTGATTCTCTGCCCCTCCGCTGTCTGCATCCCATTGCAGACGCTCTGCCCTCCCCCTGTATGTATCCTATTGCAGAAGCTTTGCCCCTCCCCTGTTAGTGTCCCATTGCATACGCTCTGTCCTCCCCCTGTCTGTATCATATTGTAGATGGTCTGCCCTCCCCTGTCTGTATTCCACTGTAGATGCTATGCCTTCCCTGTCTGTATGCCATTGCAGACGCTCTGCCCTCCCCCTGTCTGTATCCCATTGCAGACGCTCTGCCCTCCCCCTGTCTGTATCATGTTGTAGATGATCTGCCCTCCCCCGTCTGTATCCCATTGCAGACGGTCTGCCCTCCCCCTGTATGTATTCCACTGTAGACGCTATGCCTTCCCCGTCTATATCCCATTGCAGATGCTCTGCCCTCCCCCGTCAGCTTCCCATTGCAGACACTCTGCCCTCCCCCTGTCTATATCCCATTGCAGATGCTCTTCCCTCCCCCTGTCTGTATCCCATTGCAGATGCTCTTCCCTCCCCCTATCTGTATCCCATTGCAGACGCTCTGCCCTCCCCCTGTCTATATCCCATTGCAG
>NW_025136854.1:0-1197 GCF_004010195.1 Chiloscyllium plagiosum
GAAGACATTTTGTCACTTCCAAATGGAGCCCAAAACCAGGGATATATTTACTTCCACTTTCCACAAAGACATTCCCTCCGTAACTAACTGGTCAGGTCCGCACCCCCAAAACAACCCATCCTCCCCTTCCTGGCACACTCCCCTGCCGCCGCAGGAATTGCAAAACCTGCGTCCATACTCCTCCCTCCCCTCCATACAAGGTCGCAAAAGAACCTTCCACATCTATCAAGTTTTAAAAACACATCCACCAATATCAATTATTGCACCCGTTGCTCCCAAAGTGGTCTCCTCTCCTTTAAAGAGACTGGAAGCCTCCTGGCAGAGAGCTGTAGGGAACATCTCCGGGACACCCGCACCAATCAACCCCACCGCCCCCTGGCCCAACATTTCAACTGCCCCATCCACTCTGCTGAGGACATGCAGTTCCTGGGCCTACTCCACCGGCGCTACCTCACTGCCCAAAGCCTGGAGGAAGAACGCCTCATCTTCCGCCTTGGGCCACTTCAACCCCAGGGCATCGATGTTGATTTCACCAGTTTCCTCATTTCCCCTTCTCCCACCTCACCCCCTTCAACCATCCAGCTCAGCACCGCCCTCATGACCTGTCCTACTTGCCTATTTTTCTTCCCACCTATCCACTACACCATCCTCTCCGAAGTATCACATTCATCCCCATCCCCATTTTCCCATTGTAACCTTTGCTACCTTCCCCCTCCCTCCTCTCTGACCTAACGCCTCCATCCCCACCCCCACTCACCTATTGTACTCCATGCAACTTTCTCCCCACTCCCATTCCCCATTTATTTCTCCACTCTGCATGCACCCTGCCTCTATCACTGATGAAGGGATTTTTGCCAGAAATATCAATTTTACTGCTTCTCGGATGCTGCCTGCCCACTGTGTTTTTCCAGCACCACTCTAATCTAGTCTCTCTTCCCCAGAGAATTTTACAACTGACATGCACCAGAAAATTGTGGTACCGACATTCTTCAGAACATTCTACAACTAACGCTTTCTGAAACAATCCAAAAATAATTTTCCCGGAGCGTTCTATACTTGACATTGTCTGGAAAATTCTATCACTAACATTGTATAAATCATCCTATGACTGACATTGCCAGGAATATTCTTTCACTGACTGTATTTATGAACGGCCGAATGTCCGTGATTTGAAACAAAGATACGATCCCGAGGGGC
>NW_025136855.1:0-1197 GCF_004010195.1 Chiloscyllium plagiosum
TTCAATCAAGTTAGTGAGACTCGATTTCCCACGTACAAAGGATGACTATCCCTAAACAGAACTTGCCTTTCCAAATACATGTAAATTCTGTCCCTCAGGATTCCCTCCAACAACTTGCCCACCACCGACATCAGGCTCACTGGTCCTTCATTCCCTGGTTGTTCCTTACACCTTTTTAAAACAGCTCGTATCACGTCAGCCAACCTTCAGTCTTCCGGCATCTCACCTGTGGCTATTGATGATAAAAATACCTCAGCAAGAGGCCCAGCAATCACTTCCTTAACTTCCCACAGAGTTCTAGGGTACACCTGATCAGTTCTCAGAGATTTATCCATATTTATGTATCTTAAACCATCCAACACCTCCTCTACTGTAATATGGATATTTTTCAAGATGTTGTCTTTTACCTGAACAGGAACATACTGTCCCTGGACTCTCATTATCTCATTTTTAAATGTTTCCCATTTTCCATTTGTCTCTTTACCTGCAAATATCTGGTTTAAATCAACTTCGAATACCTTCAAAATTGACTTTCCTTCGAACTTTGACAATTACATCTGATCTCTCCTTTTCCTTCACTATTTTAAAACTAATAGAATTATGATCAATGGCCCCAAAGTGCTCCCTCACTGACACCTCAGTCACCTGCCCTGCCTTGTTTCCCAAGAGTAAGGCAGGTTTTTCATCTTCTCTGGTAGGTACATCCACACACTGAATCAAAACATTTTCTTGAACACACTTAATAAATTCCTCTTCATCCAAGTCCTTAGCTCTATGGCAGTCCCAGTCTATGCTTGGAAAGTTAAAATCCCCTACCATAACCACCCTACTATTCTTACAGCTAACTGAGATCTCTTTATTAATTTGTTTCGCAATTTCCTGCTGACTATTGAGGGGGAGGGGGGTCCATAGTACAATCCCAATCAGATGGTCATCTCTTTCTTATTTCTCAGTTCCACCCAAATAACTTTCCTGATGTATTCCTCGGAATATCCTCTGTAAGTGTAGCCATAATGTTGTCCCTTATCAAAAACACCACTCTTTCTCCTCTCTTGCAGCCCTCTCCCCTTCTATCCATCCTATAGCATTTATACCCTGGAACACAAAGCTGCCAGTCCTGCTCATCCCTGAGCCACATCTCTGTAGTTGCTGTATTCCAATCCTATGTTCCCAGCCATGCCCTGAGTTTGTCTGCTT
>NW_025136856.1:0-1197 GCF_004010195.1 Chiloscyllium plagiosum
CCGGTGTATATTGTAGAGAACAGCTGTCCCGGTACATATTGAAGAGAACAGCTGTCCCGGTGTATATCTTATTGAACAGCGGTCCCGGTGTATATTGTAGTGAACAGCTGTTCCAGTGTATATTGTAAAGAACAGCTGTCCCGGTGTATATTGTAGTGAACAGCTGTCCTGGTGTATGTTGTAGTGAACAGCTGTCCTGGTGTATGTTGCAGAGAACAGCTGTCCCGGTGTATATTGTAGTGAACAGCTGTCCTGGTGTATATTGTAGTGAACAGCTGTCCTGGTGCATGTTGTAGTGAACAGCTGTCCTGGAGTATATGGTAGAGAACAGCTGTCCCGGTGCATATTTTAGTGAACAGCTGTCCTGGTGTATGTTGTAGAGAACAGCTGTCCTGGTGTATGTTGTAGTGAACAGCTGTCCTGGTGTATATTGTAGTGAACAGCTTTTCCAGTTTATATTGTAGTGAACAGCTGTCCCGGTGTCATTTGTAGTGAACAGCTGTCCTGGTGTATGTTGTAGTGAACAGCTGTCCTGGTGTATATTGTAGTGAACAGCTGTCCTGGTGTATATTGTAGGGAGCAGCTGTCCCAGTTTATATTGTAGTGAACAGCTGTCCCGGTGTATATTGTAGAGAACAGCTGTCCCGATGTATATTGTAGAGAGCAGCTGTCCCGGTGTATATTGTAGCGAACAGCTGTCCCGGTGCACATTGCAGAGAACAGCTGTCCCAGTGTATATTGTAGAGAACAGCTGACCCACTGTATATCGTAGTGAACAGCTGTCCTGGTGTATGTTGTAGTGAACAGCTGTCCTGGTGTATGTTGTAGTGAACAGCTGTCCCGGTGTATTTTGTAGAGAACAGCTGTCCCAGTGTATATTGTAGAGAACAGCTGTCCCGGTGTATGTCGTAGTGAACAGCTGTCCTGGTGTCTGTTGTAGTGAACAGCTGCCCCGGTGTATGTTGTAGTGAACAGCTGCCCTGGTGTATACTGTAGTAAACAGCTGTCCCAGTTTATATTGTAGTGAACAGCTGTCCCGGTGTCCGTTGTAGTAAACAGCTGTCCTGGTGTATATTGTAGTGAACAGCTGACCCGGTGAATGTTGTAGTGAACAGCTGTCCCGGTGTATATTGTAGAGAACAGCTGTCCCGTTGAACAGCTGGGGTATGTTGTAGAAAACAGCTGTCCTGGTGTATG
>NW_025136857.1:0-1197 GCF_004010195.1 Chiloscyllium plagiosum
CATTTTGGTAGGAATACTAGTAAAAAAGACTATCATTTGCATAGTAAAAAATGCAGCGTGCGTCTGTGCAGAGGGACCTGGGTGTCCTTGAATCACAGACGTTGGCCTGTAGGCGCAACGAAAAGTTATCAAGGCGAATGGAAATGTGTCCTTCATTGCTAAAGGGATTTTAAAAACAGGGAGGTTATGTTGCAGCTGTACAGGGTGCTGGTGAGGCCATACCTGCAATACTGTGTGCAGTTTCGGTCTCCCTACTTGAGAAAGAATGAGCTGGCACTACAATGGATGTAGAGGAGGTTCCCTAGGTTGGTTGCGGAGTTGAGGCAGTTGGCTTATGAGGAGAGACTGAGTGGACTGGAATTATACACTGATTGGAATTTGAAATAATGAGAGGGATCTCATAGAAACATATGTGACTTTGAAGGGAATAGATAAGATAAAAATAGAGAGGATGTTTCCAGTAGCAGGTGAAACTAGGACAAGACGGCGATGTCACAAAATTAGGTGGAGCAGATTTAGGACTGAATTGAGAAGGGACTTCTTGACTAATAAAGTTGTGAATCTGTGGAATTCTCTGCCCAGTGAAATAGTTGAGGCTTTGTCATTGAATGTTTTGGAAGCTCAGGTAGATTTTTTTTTGCGCAGTAAAGGAACAAAGGATCATGGTCAGCGGGTGGGTAAGTGGAGCTGAGGCCATGAAATGATCAGCCATGACCTTCGTAATGCTCTGAGTTCTTCTGTAACGGGTCAACATGAAGTGGGAATCATATTTGATCAACTGACTGGTTGATACATATGGAGAAGCAATGGATGCAAAGCATTTGGATTTTTAGAAAGATCTTGGTACAAATTGTGGCCTAGTGTGCAAAGCCAAATGTTACAGGGTTGGGGCTAAAATATGAACATGCTTTTATAATAAGAGAGCTGACAGGAAACAGTGAACAGAAATCAAACAATATGTTTTGAAGTGGAACGATCATGGCTTGGGCCTCAGCTGTTCCCAATGTGTGTCAAGCATTTAATTGAGGGAATCAAATGCAATACTCCCCAGTCTGCTGCAAGCACTAAATGAGGTCGGATTGTGAATTGCTGAGGAGGATGGAAAAAGCTCCAATGTGATTGAGATAATTGGAATGAATGAGCAAATACGTGGCAGATGGAGACCAATGGGGGTGGATGTGACGGTGTGTACTTTGG
>NW_025136858.1:0-1197 GCF_004010195.1 Chiloscyllium plagiosum
CAAAATCAACAGTGAATCAAAAAGGGGGGGGCACCTCCATGACGTTACCGACCATCGGGAAAACTCTTGGTCCGCAACACAAATAAGGTTCGGCTGAGGGGACCGGCCGTGGTTAGGTTGGAATGACGCCCGTTGCAAAGAGGATGATCAGCGTTAGGATAATGACCACGATGACGACAAGAATGATTATCATCTTCGTGTTCTTCCACCAGTACTTCCTCGCCACTTTCTGCGATGTGGTCTTGAAATGTTCCGACTGCAAGAGGACGTGGAAGCAATCTACAGCACAAAATCAACAGTGAATCAAAAAGGGGGGGGCATCTTCGTGTTCTTCCACCAGTACTTCCTCGCCACTTTCTGCGATGTGGTCTTGAAATGTTCCGACTGCAAGAGGACGTGGAAGCAATCAGCACCAGTCGATCCGCCGCGAGGCTGTTCAGCCCTTTCGGGTCCGTGCTAGCCGTCCCCTTAACTTCCGCTCCTGAGATCTGTGGGCTAGCATTCCACCTCCCGCCCCCGCCATCCCCTCCAAATTGTCAAAACATGCCTTTTTCCTGACTAACCTGACATGGGAACACCACCACCATAGCAAGTCCCCCTCAGAGCCTCTCACCTCACCATCCCGACTCGTCGGCCGTTCCCTCAGTGCCACTGGGTCAGAATCCTAGGACTCCCTCCCTAACGGCACTCTGTTGCGGGAGTGGGGGGGGTCCCCCTGCACTAAACAAACCCTCTCAGAGAGTCTTCAGGTATAGGAGCCATTATGAGGTCAGGGGAGATGGTACCAAGAACTGAATTATGGCAATTTCTAAGTCTCCAGGAAAGATGGGGCTCATAAAAGGATCAGATGTAATGAAATAAATGATAAGACAAACTGCAATGAAAGTTAGGTAAGATATGCCAAAAGAGAGTTAAGGGATTGAAAATGATTTACAGTAGAGTACAGTGGAGGGTTTAATTAAAATAAAACTGGTTTAAATGAGAAAGCACACTGTTTGTTCAGTTTACTGGCTCCTTACCTGAGGAAGGACGTTCTGGCGATGGAGGGAGGGCAACAAAGGGTATCCCAGACGGATTCCTGGTTCTGATGGATGGAGAGAGACCGGATCGGGTTCGGATTATATTCACCGGGAGTTCAAAAGAATTAAGGGGCAGTGGAAGTCTTATAGAAACCTATCAAATTCTAACAGGGACGAG
>NW_025136859.1:0-1197 GCF_004010195.1 Chiloscyllium plagiosum
CGGAAGACATGCGGTGGCGGGCATCGTCGACCACGTCGGGGGGAAATTGCGGTCCATGAAGAAGGAGGCCATCTGGGTTGTACGTTTTTGGAACTGGTCCTCCTGGGAGCAGATGCGGCGGAGACAAAGGAATTGAGAGATTGGGATGGCGTTTTTACAGGGGGCAGGGTGGGAGGAGGAGTAGTCCAGGTAGCTGTGGGAGTCAGTCGGTTTGTAGTAGATGTCCGTGTTGATTCGGTCGCCTGAGATAGAAATAGAAAGGTCGAGGAAGTGGAGGGAGGAATCTGAGACTGTCCAGGTGAATTTGAGGTCGGGTCGAAGGTGTTGTTGAAGTGGATGAACTGTTCAACCTCCTCGTGGGAACACGAGGCAGCACCGATACAGTAATCGATAAAGCGGAGGAAAAGGTGGGGCCAGTGTAGTTGCGGAAGTTGGACTGTTCCACATATCCTATGAAGAGGCAGGCATAGCTGGGGCCCATGCGGGTGCCCATGGCTACTCCTTTCGCTTGGAGGAAGTGGGAGGATTGGAAAGAGAAGTTGTTCATGGTGAGGACCAGTTCAGTCAGTCGAAGAAGGGTGTCAGTGGAAGGGTACTGGTTGGTACGGCGGGAAAGGAAGAAGCGGAGGGCTTTGAGTCCTTCGTGATGGGGGATGGAGGGTTACAGGGACTGGATGTCCATGGTGAAGATAAGGCGTTGTGGATCAGGGAAGCGAAAATCATGGAGGAGGTGGAGGGCATTGGTGGTTCCCGAACGTAGTTGGGGAGTTCTTGGACTAAGGGGGACAGGACCGTGTCGAGGTATGCGGAGATGAGTTCGTTGGGGCAGGAGCAGACGGAGACAATGGGTCGGCCGGGGCAGTCAGGTTTGTGGATTTTGGGCAGGAGGTAGAAGCGGGCAGTGCGGGGTTGTGGGACTATGAGGTTGGAGGCGGTGGATGGGAGATCCCCCGAGGTGATGAGGTTATGGATGGTCTGGGAGATGATGGTTTGGTGGTGGGGTGTGGGGTCATGGTCAAGGGGGCAGTAGAAGTATGTACCTGCGAGCTGGCGTTTGGCCTCAGCGGTTTAAAGGTCGGTGCGCCAAACTACTACCGTGCCTACCTTGTCTGCTGGTTTGAAAGTGAGGTTGGGGTTGCAATGGAGGGAGTGGAGGGCTGCGCTTTCTGAGGGTGAGAGGTTGGAGTGGGTGAGAGG
>NW_025136860.1:0-1197 GCF_004010195.1 Chiloscyllium plagiosum
TTTGTCTTTCTTCCTCACAGTTAACGTAGTGACAACCTACGTCCTGCTTTATAAAGATTGTGGATTGGCTCCTTGTGTCAGACGGTACCTGGGGGCAATGGCAGCAGCGGATCTACTGGTCATTATCTTCGACGTGATATTGCGAAACATTCCCATTGTTTATCGGGAACAGTTTTATTTCCTGTGGGAAATCCCTGTGTGTAATATCCACGCTGCTCTGCTTTATGCAGCCACTAACTGTTCTGTCTGGTTCACCGTCGCTTTCACCTTTGATCGATTTGTGGCCATTTGTTGCCAGAAGTTAAAACGTAAATATTGTAGTGAGAAAACGGCGGCTGTGGTTCTGGGAACAGTGACTGCGTTCAGCTGCTTAACAAACATTTTTTGGTATTTTATGCTCTCAGCTCGGTATGTGCTGATGAACTACCCATCGTTTTGTTCTGCAGCAGATGGTGTTGGTACCTCCCGTGTCTGGACGTCAATCGAGTTCCTCCATCACATTCTAACCCCAGTTCTCCCATTTCACCTGTGTCTTCTGTTCAATGTTTTCACGGTCAGACACATTTTAGTGACCAGCAGGGCCCGTAGGAGACTCCGGGCTCACACCAATGGGGACGCTCAGTCTGACACAGAAATGAGAATCAGGAAAAAATCCATCATTTTACTATTTGTGATCTCGGCTAATTTCATTCTGTTATGGTCAACGATAATGCTGTCTTCAATATGGAAACGGATGTATAGTATTGGGTATAATTCTCTGTATCTCCCTTACTTTGTGCGAGAATTAGGATTCATGCTGCAGCTCCTCAGCTGCTGCACAAACACCGTGATTTATGCAGTGACCCAGACAAAGTTCAGGCAGCAGCTGAAGAATGCGATGAAATATCCCTTTACCCAAATTCATCAATCAATCATATACATTCATTCATCAATCCATCCGCAATTTTATCATTTCAGTTCAGTGTTTCAGCGATGAAGCCGATTGTCCCTGTGGTAACAGATTGAGGGTAACGCTGGTTTATCCATCCTTATCTCACGGTTCCAAGACACAGTTCAATGTTTCTCACTGCACAGCAGCCAGTAGGAAAAGGCAACACCCCACTGACTGTATCGACCACTTCAATTTGTAAACAAGAAAAATGTTCATTAAAAATTTCAGGGCAACAGAGAAAACGATATTGTTGTTTATCATTGTGT
>NW_025136861.1:0-1198 GCF_004010195.1 Chiloscyllium plagiosum
AAACCTTGCGGAGAGCAGATCAGGAAGATGCTGACTGAGTATTTGTATAGTCCAAACTTGTTGTCATTGTCATAGAATCTCTACAGTGTGGATGCAGGACAGTCTGCCCATCGAATCCACATGAACTCACGAAGCAGCATCGCACACAAACCTGCCTCCATGTAACCCTATATTTCTCATGACTAACCCACCTAATCGACACATCCCTGGACACTATGGGCAACCTAATATAACCAATCCACTCTAAGCAGCATATCTTTGCTCTGTGGGAGGAAACTGGGGCACTGGGAGGAAACCACCATAGACACGTAGAGAATCTCAAACTCTACATAGAAGTTCGCTCGAGGTTGCAATTTGAACCCTTCCATTCCTGATGGAGAGCTTTTGTTCGAAATGACGATTTTACTGCACCTCGGATGCTGCCTGACCAGCGGTACTTTTCCAGCACCACTCTCATCTAGACGTTGGAGTTGAAACCAGCCGTGCTATCCACATATCCACCATGCCCCTCTGTTAGATATATACGTTACTTGTGTCTGACTAAAGAAATCTGCATGACTTCTTCTTATCACTGATCCTGACACTGTTTGAGACCTTTACTATCAGCCATTTCAAGAATCTGGTTACATTTAAAATTTGTTGTGAGCAGTGGAGGAGTGGGACTAGAAAAGGAAACAGTGACACCCTCCAACCTCAGTCTGAACTGGAGTGAAGAGAAACTCACAAAGTGAGGACTCGTTCAAGTGCGAATTCTTGTTCTCATAAGTTTGGGATGGCTGAATCGTTATATTATATCGAGGCTCGCTTCGTCTGACTTTCTATAGACAGGTAAACCAGGGATAATGGTGCATGGAGAGGTAAGTGCAGCTGGGACCACAATAAGATGAGTCATAATCGTTTTTAATTGTGGAGTAGTGTCAAAGGGCCGAATGCCGTCGTTGTGTCCCTCATCTCTGTGTTCTGATGTCCCATTCAGCCCTTCAGGCCTGCTACACAGGAGCAGATCGAGGCTACTCCAATGGTTAGGTGTAATTTCGGAAATGTGCTTGAAAAATCCAAGCCGGGTCAGGAAGTGACCATCAGGAACCCCTCCAATCCCTCTTTCCAGGCTTCTCCTCTCTGTAACTTCTGTTGGAAATGTGGGTCATGTTGCAGATCCAGATTACTGTGAATGCAGCCCCCTGCCGAGCCCAGTGTT
>NW_025136862.1:0-1198 GCF_004010195.1 Chiloscyllium plagiosum
GGAGATGAAGAGATTTTGTTTTCACTCAGAGAGCTGGAAGCCTGTGGAATTTCTTGCAACAGGAAACGGCTGAACTCAACGTGATATTTGCATGTTTTCTACAAGGATCGAGTAATAGTTCCGACATCTGAAGGGATGAGAGTGTGTGGAAAGAAAACCGCAAGAGAGTACGGTATAGTGGAGCAGTCACACACATATCAGGGATTTCCACGTTTCTGAAGTAACCGAGGCAATGCGGAGGAACAAGGGACAACAGCAGTATGTGGGAATCACTGCGAATGGAGTAGGGAAAGGTTCAGAGAATGGGTACAGTAGGGAGAGCTGCCATTCTGCACTGTATCTGACCAGAGAGCAGTTATGCCCATCAAGGTCAATCAGCTATCACAAATCAGTTTTAAGGGTGTAATGGATAGCAGATCGCGCATTGCCCACACAATCCCCATTGTCCCAGGCGCTGGTTCCGGACAAACATGTCTTGGACTGTGCACTCCTGGCCATGGCATGGGGCAAGGTTCAGAAAGCTGTCTGCTCCGTGTATGCAGCTCAGTGAGCTAGGCGGGTTTGTGTTTCTTTCTTGTGGCTTTTACAATGGAGTCATGTTGGTATGTGTTTAACATAAACCTATCTCCCAACCCCTGGAATGAGTCTTGCTATTCGCTGTAAGTGTGAGGTAATCTTTCTTGCTCTGATCCTTCCTAATTTTCCTAATCCCAGTACCAGGCTGCAGGCTAATTGATCAGTGATGGGGGTGAGGTCTGCTTGAAAGTTTGTTTCTCTGTGGAGCAGTTTAAGCGTGAGTTTAGATGGTGAAGAAACTGCTGTGATTGGGACGATGGCTCTGCGAAATGAAAATGTGCTCATGAGAAGCGTGTGGGAATCATTCAGCTTCACCTCCAGTGATGACGCTGGGTCATTGATTCTGATGTTCTCGGCGACGTTGATAATAGCGATTCTCGTTCCTGCAGATTAGGAATTCAAACGTCCTTTCAACTTAAGAAAAATGAGTAAGATGTGTTTGTAAGTGCAATAAAAGCCTTCATTGCATTCGAACAGACAATGCCGTAATCAGGCACGTTATTCATTGCACTACTGGCCGTTTGCAAGGTAAACCTTGCACGCTACAGAGATGTGATGATAACACAGACATGAGCAATAGCAGTCATGGTCACATGTCGAACAATCAGTAAAGACAATCACT
>NW_025136863.1:0-1198 GCF_004010195.1 Chiloscyllium plagiosum
AATTCCAAGTAGTCTTTGCAAGTTGAATTCTAAAACAATATTTCAGCTTGTGTGAGTGGACTGGCTGTAAAACTGAAGAATGTCACAGTAAAGTAAATGTTGGCTGTTTTAATTCTCTCAAAGTGCCGTGTATTTGTGAACTCTCTTCCCAGGTAGCAATGGAGGATAAACATTGAACATTCCTAAAGCAGAGATAGGCAAATTCTTGACTAAGAACGGTGCACTAACAGTGTAAGGGCAAAGGAGGAATAAGAGGGACATGTCGTAAGTTTGCAGATGAGACCACAATTGGAGGTGTAGTGGACAGCGAAGAGGGTTATCTCAGATTACAACATGATCTTGACCAGATGGATAAATGGGCTGAGAAGTGGCAGATGGAGTTTAATCCTGATAAGTGCGAGGTGCTGCATTTTGGGAAAGCAAATCTGGACGTATAGACTAAAGTGTATCAACAGGGCTTTTACACTTAATGGTAAGGTTCTAGGGAGTATTGCTAAACAAAGAGACCTAGGAGTGCAGGTTCATAGTTCCTTGAAAGTAGAGTCGCAGATAAGATAGTGAAGAAGGCGTTTGGTATGCTTTCCTTTATTGGTCAGAGTATTGAGTACAGGAGTTGGGAGGTCAGGTTGCTAACATTGGTTAGGCCACTGTTGGAATATTGCGTGTAATTCTGGTCGCCTTCTTATCGGAAACTTGAAAGGGTTCAGAAAAGATTCAGAAGGATATTGCCAGGGTTGGAGGATTTGAGCTATTGGGAGAGGCTGAACATCTGGGTCTGTTTTCCCTGGAGCATCGGATGCTGTGGAGTGGCCTTATAGAGGTTTACAAAATTATGAGGGGCATGGATAAGGTAAGTAGGCAAAGTCTTTTTCCCATGCTCGGAGAGTCCAGAATTAGAGGGCACAAGTTTAGGTTGAGAGGGGAAAGATATAAAAGGAGCAACGTTTTCATGCAGAGGGTGGTGCGTGTATAGAATGAGCTGCCAGAGGAATTGGTGGAGGCTGGAACAATTGCAATATTTAAGAGGCATTTGGATGGGTATATTAGTACGAATGGTATGGAGGGATATTGTCCGGGTGCTGGCAGGTGGGATTAGATTGGATTGGGATACCTGGTCAGCTTGGACGGGTTGGACCAAAGGGTCTGTTTACATGCTGTGCATCTGTATGACTCTATGACTGTGTGATTGAGGTCACAA